>NW_025883615.1:0-1773 GCF_002878395.1 Capsicum annuum
ATCCTCATCAAAAACTCCGAATATTGGTTCTTCTGTACATTTAGAAGATATCCCTGAAACTCATCCATTATTCAAACAATTACAATCTTATTTATCTGATCAACAAAAAACTGCAGAATCTTTTGCATCCATGGTTCAGGAAAACACTGAAGATAAGCCTTCATATGAAAAGCTAGAGGCTAGAGAACTTATTTTATATATTGAAAATCAGCATATTCCTGCACAAGATAATTCGGAAGAAGCCTGGCAAATACTCAAAAACTATCTTACTGCTAATGTTTATTTTACTGGAGAATCTTACAAAACTCGAACTTATTATGAACACATACTCGTACAGACATTCAGTGCCACCTTTGACCACAGCCCCCTCGGCGAAACTACCCCAGGAGTACATGGATATTCCAAGATGGTGATTAAAAAATTATTCCCATTGAAGAATTGGGCATTTCGTCAATGACACAACGATCTATACCAATGGGGCCGATGGGTCAAACTCTTGCCAATTTTACTTATTGGGATTATATCAAAGCCTTTACTCAAGTATTATATTATAACAATTACAAACACACCTGGTTCATAAAGATATGTTCTAAAGTATTTGAAAAACTCATTCCAAACTGGTTTGTTCAGTGGTGGACTCATCACGGACCTACGGTTAAAATATTACCACCAGAATATTCCTCTTTATACTACTCATGGAAAAAATCCTCCCCTTTCTTAACAGAACTGTATCTTTCTGATCACATTTGTAAAATTGATACTATTGATCAAATGTATTTTTATATCAAATTTTCTATTCCTTGGATTCATTGGTGGTCCGTGGAAATCGTCTATGACACTCACCAAATTCCTGCTCTATATCGAAAATTTTATTGTAATTTTTGGGATAAACTGCTTCGCAAAGACCCAGAAACAAAGCTCGCTTATGGTCATAATCAACGGGAGGAAATAATTCAGAAAATTGCTGAATATGAAAAAACTCCCAAAAAGTCAATTTTAGTTGAAGACAAAAATCTTAATTATGTTTCCAGACGAATTTCAGCTCATGAAGGAAATAAAATGCAATTGATAGAAGAATATTTATCTGAAGTTCGAGATAAATTACTTCAAACTGTTGAGCAAAATTCGAATGCCTCAATGAATAGCACAGACACAAACACAGAAGATATTACCGATTCACAACCACCAGAAGTTCTGATAGAAGAAGAAGAGATTGAAAAAGCCGAAGCCTTCATCAAAAAATGGAAAGGAAAAGACAAGACATGACATGACTATTTGATAAAAATCTCTGTTGTAACAGTAAAAACACTATGCACAGGGCCCCATATATTACTGTGCAAGATTCCCTTTTCTATTATTTATAGGCGCCTCATTCTCAGATAGAGGCATCAAGTTTTTTCTTTGGAAAAACCTCTCTCTAATATCTCTCTTTGTAATATCAGAAGATTAAATAAACAAGAAATTACTGTTATTTCCATCTGGTGTCCAGATAGTCAGGTACATATCTTTTTACTTATTGTAGTCATTCCATAAAAATTTCTACCATAATCTGGCCGTGATTATGTCCGGCTGAACGATATCTTATATCTATGTTGAAAATCTAACTTCGCTGTCATGTTAACTATGAAAGCTCCAGACTCTATCAAAATATAAAAGAATCTTTTTAATTTCTTGACTTGGTTCCAAAATGGAGGTACAGTCGAGTTCAATATACTTATGTTAACCTTGTCTCTGTGACGCCGTCTAGTAAGTTGTGCCTCTCTAGCCCGTATT
>NW_025883616.1:0-1903 GCF_002878395.1 Capsicum annuum
CAGTAACAACATTGGGAGAGTCCTTCTACTCCTGGTGGGACGGTAAAGAAGAGAAACTAATCTTGCGCTACCCGCCAGCATTGCTAGAAGAGGCGCCCTAAGCTGGGGCTGGGTGAGTCGCTGGAACTAGAGCACTAATAGTCTGAGTCTGGGTCTGAGGGCAATAGTCACGATGCCCTTGTCCATTCTGTGGACAATCTCTAACTCTGTGACCCATGTCACCACACCATACAAATAGTATCTCCAAATTTTCAAAGCAAACACAATAGCAGCCAACTCAAGGTCATGGATAGGGTAATTTTTGTCATAGGGTATCAACTGTCTAGAAGTATAATCTATCACCTTACCCTTCTGCATCAATACGCAACACAACCTAACTCTCAAAGCATCACAGTACACCACAAAACCATCAACACCATCAGGCAAAGTTAAAACAGGGGCTGAAGTGAGTCGAGTGTTCAGCTCCTAAAAACTCTTCTCACAAGATTCGGACCATAAGAACATCACTTTCTTTTAGGTCAACCGAGGCATACGAGATGCGATAGAGGAGAAACCCTCAACAAAATAGCTGTAATAGCCAGCTAAACCCAAGAAACTTTAGATATCAGTTGGAGAAATAGGGCTAGGCCAATTTCTAATGGCTTCGGCCTTTTGGGGATCAACTCTAATACCCTCGGAAGAAATGATATGACCCAGAAAACCAACTGATCTTAACCAAAACTCACACATACTGAACTTGGCAAATAACTTGTGATTTCTAAGGGTTTGCAAGACAGTTCAGAGATGATCAGAATGTTCATCTTTACTACGGGAGTACACCAGTATATCATCGATGAACACTATAAAAAACATATCCAGATATGGTCTGAACAGTCGATTCATGAGGTCCATGAAAGCTGTTGGGGCATTAGTTAACCCATAAGACATACCAAGAAATTCAGAATAGCCATAACGAGTTTGGAAAGCAATTTTTGGGATGTCACACTCCCTAACGTTGAGTTGATAATAGCCGAAATAAAGTTCTATCTTTGAGAAATAACTTGCACCTTGCAATTGGTCAAACAATTCATCTATTCTCGGAAGGGGGTACTTATTTTTTATGGTGAGTTTATTCACTTGGCGGTAATCAATGCACATACGCAAAGAGCCATCTTTTTTTCTCAAAAACAACATAGGAGCACCCCATGGAAAAATACTGGGCCTGATAAAACCCTTATCTAGTAAATTTTTGAGTTGTTCTTTCAACTTCTTAAGTTCTGCAGGGGCCATACAGTAAGGAGAAACTAAAATGGGCTGAGTATCGGGAAGAAGATCAATCCCGAACTCTATTTCTCTATCAGTAGGTATCCCTGGGAGATCATCAGGAATGACATCAGAAAACTCATTGACGACGTTAACAGACTGGAGAGTTAGAGTCTCATACTTAGTATATTTCACTCTAACCAAATGGTAAATACACCCCTTAAAAAAAGCTTTCTAGCTTTGAGGTAAGAGATAAAATGACTCTTGGGTTACATAGAATTCCCAGACCACTCAAACACGGATGCACTCGAAAACTGAAACTTGACTACTCGAGTCCGAAAATCAATAGAGGTATAAGAAGAATACAGCCAATCCATACCCATAATTACATCAAAATCTACCATGTCTAACTCAATTAGATTAGCCAACAAGACTCTATGAAGAACGGTAACTGGACACTTTTTATACACTTTCTTGGCAACAATCGAATCACCCACTAGGGTAAAAACTAGGATAGTCTCAGAAATAATCTCTGGACTCATTTCAAAATTCACAGCAATCAAAGGTATAACATATAAGAAACTGGATCCAGGATCCAACAAAGCATACACATCAAACTGAAATATACGAAGCATACCAGTAACAACATTGGGAGAGTCCT
>NW_025883617.1:0-3341 GCF_002878395.1 Capsicum annuum
TGGTAAATATATATATATATATATATATATATATAGAAATAAGGAGAGTGAACTTGAAACAAACGCGAAATTTTCCATGCATTTCCAACTTTTTTTTTTTTTTAAATCAAAGCTTTAATGAAAGGAAACTAAAATTATTTAAAACTAGAAAAGACTCAGAATACTAGAGAAATACTAAAAAAAACCTATAAAGAAACTAATTCTAAGGAAACAAGGACTTTAATAATTATCATCAAGATGCCTTCCAAAGATGTCTCGCAACTTAATCCTCCCTCAGACTTGAGTAGATCCTGGATAATGCTTTTGGCAGATGTGGAGCGAGAGCGCGTGCTTGACGTCCCAGATTTTCATCCCCTTGGTGAAGATACTTAGCATAAACATTAATCAAGGTTTCACTGAGCTGAAGTACTTCTCCCCTCGCCTCGATCATACTCTCATGGCAGTTTTGCACCCAATGCTGTGTAGTGCGGACAGTATGCTTTAGGTCTTCTTCTCGTTTATAAAGGTCATTGATCTGATAGTGAAGCGCCTGCCGTTCGGTCATCCACTGATTTTCCTTAGCTTCGACATCCTTCTGAAAAGTCGTAAAGCGTCTCACTATTTCTCTTTCCCGTTCCATGGAAGCTTTTAGCTGAGCCTGAAGCTTCGACTGTGTACTTATCAGTGGGGCCTTCTCTTTCTCAAAATCACTCGATTGTTGCTCCATAGCACCGGCGACAATATCCAGGTCTTCTTGTAGGGCATGCATGGCAACACGGTTCTCTCTCTCAATCTCCTTACGAACCGACCTAATTCTGGCCTCAAATTTTGCCTCATGATGAACCAATTCTTCTCTAGCCCTTTCCAAATCATTATTTAAGACGTGCAGAGTAGACTGATAGTTCTCTTCTACCTCTTGTCGAGCCTGCTTAATTCTGACTTCGATCTCCGCTTCTCGATCCACTGGTTCTCTGGCCGACCTTTCTGGCATTGCTTTAGGAGGAGGCTGGTCATGAAACCATGACAAATACCAATGGTCTACCTCGCCCTTGTCACGGTCTTCCACCATGTGATCGATACCTGAAAGTACACATCCTCCCCAGATCTTAAGTATTTCGGTCTTCCTTAGAGGGATGTCAGGGAGGAATTCGTACATGAACTCTTTCATATCCTCGACTGGCGGTATATGCTGACGTCGACCGAATTGTCGCATGACTCTTAGTGGCACGTAGGGCTGAACGCCTCGGAGACCCATTAAGATGATGAAGGGTCGGAAAGTGGACATATATATCACCTCTTTTGAGGGGAACCAATGATAATTCCACACTACCTTGTTCGCCGTCAACCCCTCCAAGTACTCCTTCCAAGCTCTTATTCCTTCGGGAAAGTTTTGGTTCTCCATCCTCTTCTCATGGCCCTTGATATAATCATTCCACTCGACTCGAAAATCTACAACAAATGGATGGTAACGAATATGCTCGAGCATCCACAGCTGCAATAGAATGTTACATCCCTCAAAATAGTCTGCTCCACTTTTGCACATCGTCAGGGCCCGATAAATGTCTGCCAAGATCATGGGCACGAGGGTGACCTTAGGATTCTTCTCAAAAGCGGTAATAAATGCAGCTAGATTGGTGCTGATTTTTCCTCCTCTCTTCGGAAATACCATGATTCCCAAAAAAGCCACTATGAATGCTTCAGAACTGTGCTTTTTCCAGGTTTGGTAGCATCCCCCATTGTTAAGTTCTGATTTAAACAACTCGAATCCCCTTTCTTGACCATATCTTTCGTATAAAAATTCTAGACGAACCCATCCATTTTCCAGGCAGCCTCCTATGTTCTTCTTTTTTATGTGCAATAGCTCGAAAAATCTTTCGAAAGTGACATGCTTCGGTATCATAGGTTCTCCTCGATGAAGGTTCTTTCCCTTTCCAATAAACGCCCCTATTTCCTCCAGTGTGGGAGTAAGCTCAAAGTCGGAGAATCGGAATACGTTGTTTGAAGGATCCCAAAATTGTACCAAGGATTCTATCACGTCTCTGCGTGGTTCAACATTCAACAGACTCCTTAAAAATCCCAAGTGTTTATATACTTCTCCCTGTTCATAGTCAGTCATATTGTCATACCATGTCCTCAATAGCTTTGGAACTTTATCCAACACCATGAAATGGGGTACTTCGTCATCCCTCGGCCTCTTGTCGCTCCTTCCAACTGAGTTCATATTGCCCTATAGGATAATGATGACAAATAAGAATTCTATTGTAAACCTCCTGAAGCAGGACGACAATAATTTTCGAAAGAGGTTGACAAGATGACACGGAATAAGATTTCAAAATGAGCATGAGAAAATAATAACTGACAAAACGGGAAGTATCCAAGTTTTCTCAAACATCCTAAAGTAGAGACAATAATTTGAGGACGTTTGAACCAGACAGATTAAATTATTAAAATAACATAGTGGACCAAATTATTTAAAATGTTTGACAAAAATGTGCTCTATGATATTCCTGAGAAAGATTTTAAGACCAAAAAAACAGACATAACGAGACCATAACGTTAGAACGCCATAATCTCTAAAAAAAATTCTATGTAAAATCTTATATATATATATATATATATATATTTTTTAAAAATAAATTCTTAAAATTTTTATTTAACCCCTTTTTCAGATTAATTAATTCACTTAAAAGCCGGTCAACATTCGATATGGTGTTTCCTATAATGCAACAAGTAGCACACAAAATGTATATGATGGTCCCAAAAGGTGAAACCTGACCTAGACGGACCCGACCTCAGGGTCGAGCCCCACTAAGTCAAAAATACACATGATACAAATAGATCGCAGTCTATTAGGGATAGCCATGTTCAAGTCCAGTTATGTTAGGTTTAATCTGGTGGAATCGGGTATCTAGACTGTCAATGAAACGAGCGGACAACTCGAGTTGGCAAGGGACAGCTTTACCGGTAGCAGGGCTTTCCGGCCTCACTGTTGGTCCCTTTCCGTCCTAAGTCATGGGTGACTACAGAATCCTTCCCAGGAGCGTTGCTGCATCTCTGGTATCTCAAGCTCGGGAGCGTATACCGCATCTCCGAATATACAGTATCTCAGAAGACTCAGATGGGTGTGCGAGAGAAGACAATTTATATTGCAATTCAAATAATATCAAAGCGATAAACATGCAGGCAAAGAATACATTTAGGCCAACAATATACAATATCAAAATCAAATAAAGCCGATTAAGTCAATATAAAAGCTCGAATTCTAGTTATGTCCCCAGCAGAGTCGCCATCTGTCACACCCCTCTTTTTCACCGTGTCCGACCCCCGCTAGGGAGTTGGTTTTGGAGAAAATGGATCTTTCC
>NW_025883618.1:0-1733 GCF_002878395.1 Capsicum annuum
TGCTTCAACTGTTTCAATCGTAATTTTACTAAATATCATCCTAATTATTTATTATAAGTCATCTAAATATTACAAAAATATATATTTAATAATAAAATAAAATAGATGTAAAATTATAAGTTAACTTTTGATGTTTTAAATTAACTTCACGTCTTATATGAGGCCCATTTTTTTTAAAAAAAAATCACGCATACTTTTTGTAGTAATTTTGTTATATCACTTCTTATTAGTTATTGTGAATAATTTAAGACATATGTTTGTTTCGTAGCTTCAATCATAATTTTACTATATGACCTCTAATTAATTATTATAGTCTAAGCATTGTGCCACTTAAATTGGAATATAAGGAAAAGTTTTATAAACCACAATAATTAAAAACTTAGATTATTTAAAATATGCAATTGACTATCAATGCCACACAATTTTGGACAAGGGGAGTAACATATATTATTTGAAAATTACATAAAAAGTATTATATATTACAATAGTTAACAACTTAAAATATCTAAAAGTAAAAATAATGTGTTATATATTTTAAAAAGTACGTAAAAAATATTATAAATCACAATAATTAACAATTTGAAAATTTTTAAAAGATATGAAATATTTGATTGACTTTCAAAATTATTTCAATGGCATTTAAATTAGAATAGAAGAATAGTATAATAAATCACAATAGTTAAAAACTTAAATTATTTTTAAAATATAATTGACTATCAACGCCACAAAAGTTTGGACAAAGAGAGTAACATATATTATTGAAAACAAAAAAAAATATTATAAACTACAATAGTTAACAACTTAAAATATCTAAAAACGTATTAAAAGTATGATTGATTATCGAAATTTTATTTGGATCACATTGTTTGAGATAAAAAAATAACACATACTGAGCCCGTGTTATCTGAAAAATACTAATACAGGCGCATCGAATTTGATTTTTCACGCTCTTAATTAATTTATACATTTGTAGAGTTTAATTTTGATTGTGGATTAAATTTTTGAAATAAAATTATATATTTTAATAATAAATCATAATAATTGATAGATTAGTATATTTTAAGAATATATGCAAAAATTAATTAACAAAATAAATTTATTTAATTTTTAAAATTCAAAAAATTTCACATTAATTGATATGGTTATTATTATAATATTAATTCATAATATATGTTGGGCCCGTACTTTGCACGGGCTACTTCTCACTAGTTTAAAATATAAAATCAACCATTTGTGGTTGCTTTTTAAAAACAAAAATGAAAAAAAAAAATTTAAAAACCAACCACTGTGGTCGGTTTTGTATTATTTTTTTAATTTTTATTTAAAAATAAATAATAATTAATAATAATAAAAATTATTTAATTAATTATTATAATTTTTTAAAATATAAAAGTGACCACTTGTGGTCGTTTTTTTTAGAAAAAATAAAAAAACAAAAAAATACCACAAGTGGTCTGTTTTAAAAAATTATATTAAAAACCAACCACAAGTAGTTGGTTTTTTTATATTTTTTTATATATTTTTTTCAAAAAATACCGACCACCAGTGGTCGATTTTTTGAAAAAAAAAAATTATAAAAAACCGTCCACTTTTTTGAAAAAAATAGTTAAAAAATAATCAAAAAACCGACCATAAGTTGTCGTTTTTTAAATATTTTTTTTAATTTTTTTTCAAAAAAACCGACCACTAGTGGTCGGTTTTTTGCTTTTTTATTTTTTTTCATTTGGAAATAA
>NW_025883619.1:0-1393 GCF_002878395.1 Capsicum annuum
CTATGTTAAGAAGATTCACACAAGTGAAAATCCTGGGGATATGCTGAAAAAGGTGGTTCCAAAAGACAAGTTCAAATTGTGCAAAGAGTTTGTCGACATGAGCTCTCTCTGAGAAGAACAAGGATACCTCCTTCAGATACATTAGACTGGAGGGGGAGATTTGTGGGGTCTAGCCTCATTAATACCTTTGAAAATTCATGGCATGGCTATTGTTTTTCAAAGGGAGACTGTAGCAAATTAGCCATTCAGCTGCAATGTTTGACATTGAAATTTTGTCACGACCCGAACTAGGGCCTGGCCGTGACGGACATCCCGAACCATAAAGGTCCAGACGTCCTACTCTATATGATCTGGTAATCATACACAACATTCATATAATAAAAGAAAATGAAGAATTTTAATCTAATATGGAAACATGGACATACTCTGGATTCAGTTTAACCATACGGAATGAAATCCAAAATGAACTAAACAACTTTTGGAATGTTCTGCGAAATCTCTACTACATGATCTAAAGATAACTGTTTGAAAAACTGGGACAAGAACCCTAGTAGACCAAAATGAATAAATAACATAATCTAAAATGACAGGCCTTCTGGAACAAAGAATGCTTACCACTACACGGATAACTTCTCCCTAGATACTCTATTGATTAGCCGGACCCCTAGACTGAGCCTTCGAACCTGGGAGGTAGGGGTCAATACAATTGTACTGGTACGCAGAGCAAATCCAAAATAATAATTTATATTCAACATATATGAGAGCAATTTAAAACATTAAATAAACATATCATATAGTAAGAAATCTCATGGGCATTTCTAAAAGATTCTGTAAAATCACCTGAACTTTGTGACACTTTTTGTTTTACTTCTACGCTAGGTGTTATACCCTATAACTCTTAAATTCCACATGCTATATGGAATCCACCATTGACACGGTGGGGAAGCCCCCAACCCAAGTGTGCCGCAAGGGTTAGAGTCTCTGACTATGCTATGCGACACAGCCGTCGCCAGCGTAAAATAATATACACGGATCGACAAATCATAGTTTTAGCTTAAGAGTTACTTGAACTCAAATCTTCTTTGGGCAACCACCTAACCCTCTTTAAGCCCAGTTTTAACTCTTTAAAACATGCATTCTCTGAAATCAAACTCTGAAAAACATACTCTATTATGGCATACATACTTATGGTATCGTTATACAATTGACTCGCAAGTCACATTATCTGAGCCATTATTAGCATATAATAGTCTCTGTTTCAAAACATAAATATGGGACCACCATATCAATAAATCACTTCAAATAAACTCTTTCTTAAAGCTTATGTAACATATGCAAGAAACTCTCTTTTTCAACATTCCAAATACACAAGGTGGTCATGTCAAAGATATCC
>NW_025883620.1:0-2351 GCF_002878395.1 Capsicum annuum
CATGATCAGGAAAGGTTCCCGGATATAGATTCGGGTATGTTATGATTCCTTCATCTATATGTTATGCATTGTTATAGACGTTGATCCTATTATTGCATTTTGTTGCCTGGTTTACCACACCCAAAGAACACATCCCCACTGGCTCTACACAAACCTAGGTGGCTCTTGTCACACTCTCTACAAAGATGTTATGTACAAACACCACTAGCACTACTCTAGGATTTAGGGTCTGGCACCTTATCATGACTGACAACCCTGAATTTTTGTGCAGGTACACTAGCATTGAATGGAGCTTGGACTGAAAATTTTTGGCTATGCTAAAAATGGCTACCACCCTAGGATCCTGCCTAAGAGAAACCATGACTACCTGTTCTGGCTCTCTTACTCACTCTCACTCTTTCTTTTGACTTATCTTTCTCAATCTACTGTGCATGCATCATCATTCCAGTAAGGTCCATATTTCTATTGAGCATGAAAGCCATACACTCCTTCAACACTATCCCGGATACACAAGTTACAAACTTACTCATACTCGCTCAAGGGTCGGCTATCAAGTCCGGAGCAAACTTACCTAACTGGTTGAACTTAAGACAATACTCTTTCACTGTCAGGGATCCTTGCCTTAGCTTCATGAATTTTTCTAACTTGCCTCTCTCATCTGTAGTGGGAACAACTTATCTAGAAAGGCATCCTAAAACTCTTGCCAAGTCATGGGAGTTGTATCCTTCCCCCTAATATTCTTCCATAGCACTACCCAATTATGAGAAATAACTTTTAGCCTATAGGACGCTAAATCTACACTCTCCTCATTAGAAATATGCATAATCTGGGTAATCTTCCCCAACTCTTCTAGATAAAGCTATGGGTTCTCACCTTCTTCTGACCCAAAGAATTTTAGTGGGATCATTCTCTTGAAATCCCTAATTCTGGCTATGGCTAAACCCCTTTCTTGCTGAGGTGAGGCCATAGCCTGACAATTACGCTGAATATTAGTCACAACTTGGGCTAGCGCCTGAAAGGCTACCCGAAACTCACATATTTTCATTCTCAGGATCTACTGGCTAAGGGGGCTAATCATCAACCCTATGGACATTATCTCTGCGAGAAGTAATACTCTGTAAATGGAAGAAAGAGGTGGATTAGACTGAGGATAAACTTTATCTTATGCTCATTTGTACGATATGAATGTTGAAAGAAAGGAAATATATCCTAAAAAATCTTATAGCCTCTTGTACATAAAAGTGGTGTACAACACACTCATGCACAAGACTATACTAGATGCAGCTGTTTAGGCTCCCTAAGATACTATTGAACCTTAGGCTTTGATACCAACCTTTTAATGGCCCAATTTTTTGGAACCAAATTGTCACATAGTTCTCATGATCACGAAGGACCACAAGCTAACCTTCTACTGATATCTATACCTGAACAGTGCATAATATAGATAATAAATGCAAAAACTGGTCATAAGGTTCAAAACATCTAAAAATACTTAAAATTGAAAACTAAATACTGATATATCTATCTGTAAAGCCTCTAAACTATTTGAAATGTAGAGTTGATGGGATATATCCCCAACTAACTCTGTCTACTAAAAATAAACTAAGTCTGATAAGATAATAATAAGAATAAGGGTCATCCATGACTGAAGAGGACTTACTGCTATGTCTACTGATGCTGACTGGGACTAAGCTACTAAGGGTGCTTTGGATCTCATGCCTCTGAACCTATGGTGTCAAATAAAACACCATAGCACAAATGTGTTAGTATAAGAATGTACCGAGTATGAAGATGAGGTAAGAGTAAATGCAAGGGCTTATGCATGAGCAATTACTTAACTGAATAATATGAGAATACTGACTGAGGACATATGCATAAATGCACAAACAATATTTGAAAACATCACAACTAGAAGTACTAAAACTCGTATACTGCTTTACAATCATCAAAACTCACTACTAATGCTTGAGATACTGAATAACTAAATCTACTCATATCAAATATTGAAAGTTGAGTTTTATACTCTCGATCGACTGTGTTAGAGATTAAACCTCTCCAACTGATGATTCCATAATCTACTATCAATGATAAGAAAAGATTATATCTAATATCACACCTATCTATCGGAAGATCTATGAATCTGATAATACGAATACTCAACTAAATCTAAGAATAAGATCAAGCCTATCTAGCGGGTGATATATGGATCTGATAATGCGATTACTCAACTAAATTTGAGATTGAGATTAAGCCTATATAGTGGGTGATCTCTGTATCTAATAATAAGATTACTCAAATGAATCTGATACAGAGATCAAGAATATATAGCAGGTAATCTCTAGATCTGATAA
>NW_025883621.1:0-3355 GCF_002878395.1 Capsicum annuum
GTCGGAATCGAGATAAAGCTATACGGTCAAATTTCACAAAACAACAAGAACAATCAAGACGGAACGAAGAATGAACAAGGCGAGATGGGCGATTCCTATACCCCCTCCTAGAACTCGATCCTCAGCAATAATAGAAAATTACACAAAATAACCAAAAAGAAGTTCACTGGACAGTGTAGTTTTAAGAGCCAAACACTTTTATACAGATTTACATAAATAATGGAAACATCTTCAACGGAGCAAGGATATAAAATAGAAGAGTTTTAACATTTAACATATTCAAACGCAAGATGCAAACAGGACTAAATCATGCTATCGCGATCGATTTGGAGGGAACGAACAACAACGCTAATGTAAACTCAAAAATAAACAAGAAAAATATATTTTCCAAGTCAAATCAGACGAAAAAACAGAGATGAAGGCAAGATATAGAAGGTGATTTTACCTTGTTTTGGGCAGAAACACTGAGGCTTTCTGTCGAGAATTCTCCGGCTACCAAACTCAAACTTGGGAACGCAAGATTTAGACCGAAATCAATGAAGAAACCAACAATTTTCATGACTTTTCTTGTGAAAATTTTGCGAATCGAATTAGTTTTTTTCTCTCCCCTATACACGAATTTGAAGCCTTATACTCCTCTTTTTTCTCTCCACTCTTCGATCTACCCTCCATAGGAACGAAATATCCATATTTATAGGTGCAAATCCGGACTTCAATGTCCGGATTTGAAACCTTAGAATAAGAAAAACGGGAATAAGAAGAAAAAATTTGAATTTTGAAACAATTCCTTCTGTACCCTAACTTTTCAGGCTATTATGGTGATTTGAAAGGTTTTCTAAAATCTTATCACCAAAATGGTGTTGATTTCTACTATTTTTGTGGATTTTTTGGGTGGGGGAGATGGGCTGCGCAGGGGTAGTTGGGTTTTGTTGGCTACGGTGGAGGAGAGGTAGAAGAGAGAGGGGATGGCCGTAGGTTGCCCTGTATAGAGGGATGGGATGATGGCTGCTTTGTGAAGAAAGAAAAAAGTTATGCGCGTGGTTTGTTTGTTGGAAGGAGTAATGACGCGTATGATTTTTTGAAAAAAGAAAAAGCCGTGTAAAAGGGTGTGCATTTAATGCACTGGTTGACTAATTTTGATCCATTCAATTTCTTGATCGGATGGTCCAAATAAATATATTAATAAAAATAAATATATAAATTAATCATATGGTTTAAATTTAAATAAAATAAATAAATAAATAAAATAATAATAATAATTAAATATATAAAATATGTATATAAATATAAATTATTTACGAAGTTAAGAATTTTAGATCTTTGATTTAAAAAGCCAATTGACGAACAAGATCGATTGGTGTCGGTTGGATGAAATGGTGAAACAAACATAGAAATTGTACTGAATTTTGAGCTAACTTTTGGCCCCTTATCTGAAATTATAAAAATAAGAGTTGAGTTTAGATAAAAACTAAAAATTGGATTATTGTTGACTCGAATACTCCTTCTACTGCAACTAAATTTTATCGATGCTTCATGCCATCCTAAAATTATTTTTAGTTCAACTTATATAAATTACAGGCGTAAAACCTGTATAGGCCTCCAATTTAAATATCTTTTTTTTAATTTAATATTAACAATATATATATGTGTGTAAAAAATAAGAATATAATAAAGTATATGTAAAAAATAAGAATATAATAAAATATAAAATATTTATTTTATATAATAAAAATATGCATATATATGTGGTCACAATATTGCCCTAAAAGAAAAACAAATAAAAAAGAAAAAGATTAGAAAGAAATGCGAATATGATTACCAAAAGATATTTTTTGTGATATTGATGTTAAAATATTTAATTATATTTAATTAAAATAGTTCTATTATGATATAATAAATTTCCTTTTATTTTAAAAATCTGTAGAAATAGAGCTAAAAAATACGAATCTTATTTTTTATTTAATTTTTAAAAATTATTTAGGGTCGAGGAGCATCGGTAAAATAATTAGAGGAAAAAAGGCGAGCCAAAATTGGGTGTCAACAAAATGAATGAGTAAGGAGGGACCCATTTATAGAGGATTAAATTTGAATGTGTTAGGCAAAAAGACACGGCTGTTCACCTCCATTTTATTAATTACATTCAAACTGGTAACTTTTTGGTTACTGTGAAAAGTCACAACTTAATTAAATCAAGATGGTGACTTTTTGATTATTGTGAAAAGTCATGACTCTTCAGCTTCTTAATATTAATTGGTTCTTAAAATTAAATAATCATTTTCTCAATTAAAGAATCAAAGGCTTCTCACCTTTTCAATTTTTATTTTTTAATGATATTTATTTTTATTGAGTTGTGGCAACAGATGGTCCATCTGTTGCATCATATAATCCATTCGTGGCAACAAATTTAGCATCTGTTGCAACAAATGGTCCATCTGTGCAACAGATGGGTTATTTGTTCCAATACATGGACCATCTATTGGGGTACAATCTTTTTTAATAATCTCCATATACTTTAGTTAATTCAAATTGGGGAATTCTCGATTATTTAAATTAAAAAAATAGATTTTAAAACAAAAAGGTGAAAATCACGACTTTTTCCCTATTTAATATTAACATCAGTTAATTAAAATTAAATAACTATTTTTTACGATTTTAAATTGTGTTTATCATTTATTTTCTTATTATTTATTTATGAACCATTTTTCTTTATTAAATAATTGAAAAGTCATGACTTTTCACCCTTTCAATAACCTTTTTTTATTATCCATAACCGTGTTTTGTCAGTTTTTCCAACAGATGGACCATCTGTTGAAATAAATTTGTCATTTATTCGAAGAACGCAAACCAGTGGCAAGAACTGTATTTTGTGTTCTTCCAACAAATCTGTTGCAATAAATGTGCCATCTATTTTAAGAAGAGGGTTTTGAGTTTTCCCAACAGATAACCCATCTGTTGCAATATATTGGTCATCTGTTGGTTGAATGCAATGCAGTCTGATGAACTGTATTGTTTTCTTCCAACCAATGTCCATCTGTTGCAACAAATGGGTAATCTTCTGAATATATTTTTGATAGTCTGTCGTATTTAGTTCCTGTTTGGTTACCTCTTTTTATTAATGCACAAGTTATTAAAAACATATTTTATATAATAAATAATAACATTTACATCCCCTAATGAGTTAAAATTATCAAAGTCCATATCAAACAATAACACAAGTTTACTATTACAACGATCATGGTGCATTACATAAGTAGCACTCGTTTTCTCTTGATGGACATGTAGTCCATTAACGTTCAAGATGGTTACCCGTTGAGCCTCTGTAGTTTTGTACGCTGCTTTACAATGGGAACTGAAG
>NW_025883622.1:0-3580 GCF_002878395.1 Capsicum annuum
CCCCTACAAGGTCTTTAAATAAAATGAAGATAAGACGATAACTTATCATCCGCATCTATAACTACTTCTAGTTTATATACACTGCTAAAAGGTTGAATTCCAAATAATTAGGTTAGGGCAGGGTGGAGTTCCTCTTTAGCACTGTTCTTTTAGGTGTAGTTCCATCTAATCAAGGTATAAAAAAAAAATCAAAAGCCTGGTTAAGCTTCAATGAGCTGCCTATTGATATTCCTGACTTTTCCACTATTGCTTAGTTCTGGGTAGATGGGTTGGGCTTGCCACACAGGTACGCCCGGGACTCTGAGAGTGACCGACCTTGGCACTTTCACTCACTCAGTCCCCAACTATAGTGTGCTCCCTACCCAATGACTCTATTCCTGAGCCCATAAGCATAAACAGAAGGATTGACCAATCCCAGATAAAGATAGATGGTGAACTAAGAAGATCAAAAAGCATTTTCATTCCCTCTCTGTTCTCCCTGGAAACTATACTGGGGAACTAAGCCTAAATGAAATGGTAGGTTTCGATATCTTTTTCCCTTCACTGACTCTTTATCTTCAGCTTCAATTACAAAGCATTCTGCTTCTAAGAAATTCTGCCTTTGAGCGATGACTTTTGGAGCAGGAGTAATAGGGCAAAACAAGCCTACACTGGCCACCATCACCATCCTTTCTTTATTAGTTAGTGCCGGCTCTAGCTCTCTCAACAAAGAAATCTCTGTCCTACTGAACGCATCGGTCTTTCCAACTCGATATGTGATCTGAAAATCCTCATTATGAGGCGGGCAATGGAATGAAACCGTCGGATACTAATCCTAGGTTCACGAATCCGAAGAAATCAAACTGAGTTACTGTCCTCGGAGACATTTCAGAGGTCTTTGATAGAGTTCAATCAGCCCTTTTCCACAGTTAGAGGAGTGGCCAAAGGAAAAGAATCAAGCATATCTGTACGAGGCAAGAGATCTAGGGCATATTTCTACTGACGAAAGATAAGAGTGCGCCCCTGCCGATACACTTCCATACCAAGAAATTCGTGGAAAAGGCCCAACGTCTTTCATATTTTGATGAGTATGCAAGAACGAAAGAAGAGCAGGTATTCCCTGTTGATCACTACCTGTGAGAAAAATATCATCGACATATAAAAGAAGGTAGATACTATCCCCAGATGTGTGACGAATGAATAAAGAGGTATCACAGTGGGGCCTGTCTTCTATCCGGTTCTTGGGTCCGGTCGAGCCTCTTTGAAATTACATCCCCGACTCTCGTCTAACTCGAATTGCCCCCACTCCTTTGGCAGTTAAAGTAGCTCACTTCAACAAGTAAGATTATATCCCTAGGGGTATGTTACGAGCAGAAGTTCTCTTGCTAGTGGAAGTAAGAGAAGCAAGGTTAGGACCGCATATAAATAGAATAGGGGAAAGAAATTTGATTCCTTAGAAGTTTGTCCGGTTGGGAAAGCCAGAACTCTTGTAAACCAGCTTGATAAAGGGTAGTGGTAGGGACAGTCTCAGTACCACTTTTAGTGCGATAGTCCTTCATTGTAACTTAGATTGCACGATTAAGATCAAAGAGTCCGTTCGGTAAGTCAGCCAGTCGTCCTCTTATCTTGAACGAGCATCATTGTCCCCATCACTTTCTCATCCTCAACCTCTAGAGGAGTGGAAGAGACTTCTTTGTCCTTCTTGTTTTGAATTTTGCTCTGACTTCTTCTTATCTAAGCATTTGCTTTGGCCTACAAAAGCTCGGACGAGCGGGGAATATCATAAACTCAAAGAAGACCCGGGTCAGCCGACCTAGAAGAAAACACAAATAGAGATAGGTCAACTGATTAATAGGTATACTTGTTAAGAGACACAGACAAAGGTACATAAGGAATCACATCATCACCTCCTTCTTGCTTTTGGGCTTTATTAGCGTCAGCTGAGGCCTCTCTTTGATCAGTCCTATCTTTCGGTGCTTGCCCTTCTTTGTTGAATAAAGATCTTCATCGATCTCCACTATGGTTGTCACTCTTATAGGATAGGGAGAATTTATGTATTACGAGAATGTCATCGAAGTAGGATCGCTAATGGGATAGTCCAGTGGTACTCCTTGCCTCTGTTGACCCAATTAACCAATGGGGACCGACAGACAGCTTGCTTAGTAAAGTCTTTTATCTTTCATTCAGGGGTCATGAATGATTAAGAGAAATGAAGGGTGAGTGCAACGAACTAGAATTTGGGACCAGTCTTGTAGTGAATAAAGGAAAAAGGTCCCGGTAGGGGTCAGCAGCATCGGGAGGTGAAGGTGAACAACAAGGACTATCTCTCATAGCTGATATCCCACCCTTCTTCCATAAGGATGGATTCGGGCTTAATCCAACTCGACCAAGGGGGGAGGATAACTCCTTTTCAATAATAGGAGCATAACCTACTACTAATGTATGTAGACCAAGGACTTTCCATTTCAATGGGATTCTCAGCTCCAGTTCTTTCCCACCAGCTCGTTCTTTACTAGGCATCTAGGTGAACCCACTGGGTTAATTAACTCAACATAAAGAAAGCTCATTAGATCAAAACTAGGGGAGTGCTTACTAATAGCGAAAGGTTAACATCTCTCCACCCTTATTAGTAGTAGCGAACATCAGGTAACTTCGTGCTGTAAAATGATAGATTGGTAATGAAAGGCAATGTACTAAGAAAGTACAACTCTATTAGACCTTTATCTGGAAAAAGCTAGAAGAAAGGCGAGAAACAAAGGTTGCCTACTACTAATAAGGGCGGGTAAGAAAGAGAGGTGAGGTGACTAGCTTTGTAACTTTATTCAATCTAAAAGGTTGGCTCAGTACCCTATCCGCCTTTAAGTGAAGGGTCGCATCCACCGAAGATGGCAACGGGAAAGACGGGAGCACGAACGAGGTAGCTTATGCTTTTTTTCATCCTCACTACCTGGTTTATAGTAGAATATGAAGAATATGAACTTCTCGCATTCTTATTTTTGGTATGTTCTTATGAGAAGCTCTGGTGCTAAATCTTAGGTCTGAGGTATGGGTCGAATCATGATAAAGAAGGTTCGGTGGTTTTATAATTCCCAAGCGGAAAGTCGTATACTTTCAAAGTAGATGGAGTGATCAAGAGGACCTTCTTGCGCCAACATACATCCAATGGCATAGAGTGATGTGTCAGTATGAACATGGAACTCCTTATTCCAATCCAGAAACTGAAGGATTGGGCATGACAGCAAACACTCATCTACATGCTTAAAGGCTTAATCCTGTTCCGGTTCCCAAGCCTTATACCTTTTTTCTGCAATGATTTAATTCTGGGATTCTGCGCTTTGAAAAGTCTTTTTTGATGCATCCGTAATAGCCTATGTGTCCCAAAAAAGAATGTGCTACGCCCGGCCCCCTTTTCAGTAGATGAGATTAGGAAGAAAGCCCGACTTCGAAGCTCAGCTTAGCCCAGGACTTGGGAATAGAGCGAAGGAAAGGTTAATATTACTATATTATTTCTTCCCTCTTCTTCCTCCCTGACTTCATACTCGCTCTAACCCAACAAAAGGGCAGAGTTCCATTTGGTGGGTGGGTCTAGGGCGAACGAAAG
>NW_025883623.1:0-3047 GCF_002878395.1 Capsicum annuum
TATTATAGCAGGATTATAGCTTCGCAATATTAGGTTAACTTCGCAATATTAGGTTAACTTCGCAATATTATCAGGATTCCAGGCTTGATAAGACGTCTGTCACACCAGTGATCCTCCTACAGTAAACAGACTTGATTCAACATTCTGAAGAATACTTGTCGAAAACCTAGTCAAAAAATAGATCCTAACAGACTTGATTGGACTTAATAGAAAACCATCCCCGTTTATCTGATAGTGGCAGACAATATTATGGAGAGATATAGGAAGGGGAAAATCCCTATAGAAACTTTGAATTATCTAAGTTTGAAGAATATCAGCTGCAGTTACCCATTCTAGTACGTAGTTATGATCATTGGACTTAATAGAAAACCATCCCCGTTTATCTGATATTATTATTATTTTCCAATGTTGTTTAGCTATTAAATACTTGCTTAATTTCTATTATATTTGGGATAGTTGACTGATGATTTCTTCCAAAAACAGTCCACAACTTTAATTAACTAATAACGTAGAGAATGTCTCTTGTCCCTAGCAGAACATTATTTAATAGAAAAAAAAAAAAATTACCCATGGGAAGCTGAATTTTCCCGCATATGTGGTCTATTAATTAAGCATCAGTTAACGAAGTCTTATTTGGATCGGAATATTTTTGTCGAGAAACTATATAGCTAGAAAAAAAAAAACCGTTGACACGAGAATTCACAAAATTTATGCAGAATTGTTGAGTGATTTGTGTCTGTCTTTTTGAAGACCTTTAAAATTTGGTTCAGGTAATAATGGTGCTTGGTGAATTGAGGATTTTCAAGTAAAGAAAGTCATGATTTGCAAACGGGTTTGAACATTAGAAGGGATTTTGTGGGAAGTTTCAAAAACCGGGAGACTTATAGGACTAGGGTTTAATATAAGTGGCAAAAAATCGACTTTTTATTTTGGGATAGTTTATTTGTTTATTTTTTTTATTTGGTTAAAGTGACACTTATTTTGAGACGAGGGGAGGGAGTATGTGATATTTTCAAAACTTTTGTAATGGATGTGTTAAAAGCGTAATATCAATAGTAATATATAATTATGCAAACGCTAAACAGTTAGAATTAAATTCGCAGAATAGGTTTTTTTTTTTCTTTTGACAGCCGTATTTGCAAATAAAATCTAATTCAGGAATCAGCAACTTCCAAGTCACGACCATGGCTGACATATTGCCGGAATGTCTTTATTGGTAGCTTTAGTGCACCGGACTGCCCTTTTATTTTATTAAACATGATTAAGTTGGAAATATCAAGCTACAACGACGTACAGTATGGTTTTCAGTTTTCTTTGTAGTTCATGTGAATGTGTTGTACGACTCTTTGGCTTATAAATGTCACTCCAGAGATGTCATGATTTGTATTTCTCTCCGTCAAAGTTTACAGAGATATCTGTATTAGATACATAGCTATGTATATCTCTAATGCCCGACTTTGGACAATCAATGCGATGAGGAGTGCCCATCGTCTGTGAATGCTTTGCTATGGAATTGTCGTCCTAGGAAACTGAACCTAGAATCTGCAAGTGGGCCTTGGCATGGTCAATTAAAAGAACCAAAAGTTTTCAAATTTGATTTTAAAAAAAGTCAGTATTGGTATCTTGTAAGAGGAGAAATAAGGAACGTTCGCTAGTTGGAGAAATATTTCTTTTTATTAGACTGGTAATGTAGTTTATTCAACGATCCAATTTTCATGATCCAGATCTGTTCTGCTTTTGCAGTCTTGCAATTTGACTATATTTAGCATTAGGTAATGGCTTTCAATTTCTAATTTTTTTTTAAAAGAAAAAAAAAATTGAACTCTATTTACAGTAAGGGTGAACTTCTTATAAATCCACTGTAATTGGTAGTTCTCTCGAAGACTCGACTTATATATTCTAATGTAAAAATCACTGAACCGAACAAGATATAGAAACCTCTTAAATATGTCTACATGTGCATTTTCAAAATTAAGATGTTGGCAAGACACACATATGTCAAGTTGAAGTGTCTAGATGATCGCAATGAAAATTAAGGTGCTCAACGGTAAAAGTCAAGTTACACTGCTTATCTATATATCATCCATACTTTTTTTTTGTCTAGAAAAAATATGAAAATTACCATCGTTAGAGAGTTTCCAAAATAGAAAATTGTGCTTGTGATGTAAGAGGAATAGAGCCATCTGTCATCCCATATGTAGTCATCAACGGGGGCGGCCAGAGGGTCAAGCCACTGAAGGAAGGGTTTTAGGCCACAACATTTCGGGCCCCAATCATTTTCAATCCGGTGTTTAGATATTGAATTTTTTGATTAATTCAATTTTGGGACATGTCCGATCCATTAAGAGAAAATTGTTTCGTAACAAGAATTTTTTTCAATTTAAGTTTTTTATCCAAGACCTCTAGTCAAGGGAGGATGAGGAACAAAGAGAACTTCCCGTTAACATTGGCTTTAGGCCACCGTTCTAATTGAGCCACCAATGATCACCAAGTGTTATTGTCATGGTTAAAACTCATATTGAGATAATTGTTCAGGGTCTCAAAACCAAACCAATTATCCCATCAAAAAGAGATATTTCTAGAGTTAATTTTCACAAAAGAATAAAAATTAAAAAAAATAAAAAAACATGAGATGAATCATGACCAAACAGGCTTATAATAACTAAGAAGCAGTTTGTGAATAAATTTCTGGCTCTCACAATTCAACATGGTGCCAAAAGGGATAAAGATTCTAAGCTCAAATTTTTCTATCACCTAGCAACATAATATTCTCACATGCTTGATTCAAGAAAAAAAAAAAAGATTAAATAAGAAGACATACTTCTAATTATTTTCAAAAGGGTTGGTATTTATATTATTTATACTTATTCAATCATGTTCAAAATAACTTGGGCTAATATGCGTTGGGTCAAGATGGACTAAATAATGAATTGTAGCCCAATTCGCCCAACTTGACCGACCTTTTCTTCTGTACTTTTAAGAATTACTAACAAATATCAGCAACCAAATATTTCTAAAGAAATACAGCAACAAGCACAAATTCAAGG
>NW_025883624.1:0-2945 GCF_002878395.1 Capsicum annuum
CAGTAGCAGAACACAATGGACGGATCTTTTTCTGTTTTATTTAACAAAAAAGATTGTTTTATGAGGTAATGGATACAGTAGCCATTCATGGGGCAGAGTCAAAAAACAATTGAAACACAGATTCAGAATTCACAATGAAAGATCCAAAAACTTAATAACTGCATATCATGAACTGAAACACACAATACCATGAAGAAAAGATCATCATTTTTATGATCTGATTCCCTTTAACAAAACCCAAATGGCAGCTCGTAATCATTAAGAAGGCATAAATAAGTTGTAAAAATCGGAAAGAAGAATAAGCAAATAAAAATTAAGGATTATAGAGAGAGACTTACAGAAGAAGGAGATCACGACGGGATTCAGAAGAAGAAAGTGGATCAACTGTGTCGAGAACAAAACTCTCGGCCCGAAAATTCAATTGGACTTGAGTACCACTTACAACTGCCTATTAACACCTTTATCGGGAAAAAAGAAAATCACACAAAGGGTGTGTTTGGTAAGAAGGAAAATATTTTCCAAAAAATATTTTTCAATTTTCTCATGTTTGGTTGGGTTAAAGGTTTTGGAAAGTGTTTTTTAAATTAATTTATTTTCCTCAATTCTAAGAAAAATGACTTTCCTTCAAAAAGTAAAAGTAAGGAAAATATTTTTCAAAACTTCCTTTCAACCTCACTCTTAAGTTGAAACAAGTATAGGTACCCGCGCGATGCGCGATTTTGTTTTAAAATTTTATTAAGAAAACATTAGCTTGTTCATTTTGAAATTAGAAAATTAACCAACTTTTATTATATGACATTAACATACTTCAATAGTCAATAAAATATTAAAATAATTATTAATAATGAAATTACTGAATATTTAATAACTAATCATAATTTTAATCATTTTAGATCGATATAAAAAGAAAAATATTAGTAATTTGTTAATCATTTCATTGACTGATTTTTAAAAATTATAAAATATGACATATTAAATAATTATTAATTTTATTATTGAATTTGTATCTTTATACTTTTAATCAATTAAAACTTGTCGTTATATTCTTATTTTTAATTTCAAATTTTAATTTTTTATAGACTAACAATTCACTCCACAACCCACCCCCCCCCCCCCCCCCGTTTTTTTTTATACACCCCCCCCCCCCCCACACACACACACACCAACACCCTGCTCCTACCACTATAATCTCCTATCCTCGTCTCCCCAATTATCAATATTCATCTCTCTGTCTCTATCTTTTAAATATTTCTTAATAACACTTTGAGCATGTTAAATCAAAAGAAAAAGTTCAACTATTCATTTTATATTTATGAGATATTTGTATACATTATATATAGAAACTTTAAATTCCTTAGTTACATCTATAACAAAAGATAAATGTAATACTCCCTCCATTCCAGAATAATTAAATTGTTGAGGTATTTTTTGGTGTTCAAAATAAGTGAATTTTTCAAAGCCTAAAAGAATTGTTGAAACTTTTTTTCATATTTATCCTTTCATTTAATGAAGCTCTAAAATACTTCACATTTCCTAGGAGAATAGGTTATATAGGTTAAGACTTAAAGGGTAAAAGTGAAAAGTATTCTACAAATTATGCTCTTAGACATTTTTCTTAATTAAAGGGTGTGTCATATCCTAACAATTCAATTATTTTAGAATGGAGCGAGTAATTATAAATAATAAAAACAACATAAAAATTTTGAACTTATAACATAAATAATCATGATATGTTTCAAATACATGGCATATTTATCACCTTTTCAATTCACTAAATTTCAACTGTTTTCACAGGACAAATCTTACTAGGACCTTTGAAAAGTAAGGTCTTGCCTCCATATAAAATCTTTTAATCTGTATTTTGACTGAATTCAACACGTTGCTCTCTTGCAAATTTCATATCCTTATGCCTACAAATTTAAATTCAAATTCACACACATATATATAAAGATTAAATTACAATTTGTCTTTTCCTTTGATATTTTCTTTCTTTTTCATTAACAAAGGGATTTTTTAAAAGAAAACGAATTTATGCTAATTTAAGTTTAATTTTGAATTTCAATGACGTATCTATAAGAAAATAGTTTGGAAAAACAAAAGACAATTTATATATTTAAAAATATAGAATCCTAAGATACTTTGTCTTTTCTTTCTTTTTTGTTAACAAAACAGATTATGTTTTTCTTACAAAAATTAAAATATATTACATTTAAATTTCAATTCAAGTTTAATTTAAATTCAAAACTTGATAACGTATATATTTGTTAAAAGTATGCTTTTGAAAGAGATAATATAAACGAAAAAAATTTAGCGTGACAAATTGATAAATCTAAATGGTTGATTTTTGAAAGAAAACAACAAAGTAACCATGCAATCCCCATAAGTAATTACCTCACGCTTCTTCTGTTTTTCGATTCCAGATTTCTGCCTCTAAACTGTCATTTTCAAAGTTTATTGATTATTCAGAAATAGGTATTTATGAAGTCACCTTTTTTATTTCACTATAAAAATTATTTGTTAATCGAAGCAACTTAGCACAATAAATAAAAAGAAGATCAACGTCCAATACATAAAATTATTTCATGACAATATTGATCCCAATTCTTCACGATCAAATAAGACAAATTGTTAGCAAATTATAATCAAAAAGCTTTGAATAGTAAGCAAATTGTGCTCAAATATAATATGAAAGCATATACCAGGCATAAATATTATATATTAATAGACGAATTTGATCGAAAAAATCAAAGAATAAGCTTAAAAAATTTAAAAATGAAATGAGAAGCTAATTTCATTGAAAAATGAGTTTATATAGGAAAAGATTAATTAAAATCATGTCTTATCTAGTATAGAATTTATTTTTTTTTCGATTCAATATCTAGCATAGAGTTTGTTTTCGATTCAAATTTTAAAAAAATCTGTAACTTTCTATTCAAATTCAAAGT
>NW_025883625.1:0-1638 GCF_002878395.1 Capsicum annuum
ATAGGAGCCATCTGAATACTGGAATGGTAGCTATTAAATTCTATCAACGGCAAATGATCCACCCAACTACCTTTGAAATCAATCACGCAAGTCCTCAACATATCCACAAGAGTCTAAATAGTATGCTCAGTTTGTCCATCAGTCTGAGGGTGGAAGATGGTGCTCAAGTTCACTTGGGTGCCTAGACCTCTTTGGAAAGACCGCTAAAACTTCAAAGAGAATTACATACCTGGTCAGATATAATAAACATAGGAGCTCTATGCAAAAAGACTATCTCTCAAATGTATAACTTAGCATAATCATCCCCCGAATAGTTGGTCCGCACCGAAAGAAAATGAGTGAACTTGGTCATCTTGTCTACGATCATACAAAGAGAATCATATTGTTTTCAGGACTTCAAAAGTCCTGTAATAAAGTCCATATTACTCATCCCCCACTTCCACACAGGCAAGGCTATTTCTTGGGGAGTACCACCTGGTCTCAAATGTTCTACATTGACTTATTGACAATTCAAACACTTAGAAACAAAGTTAGCAACATCACATTTCATATTGTTCCACCAATAAATCGTATTAAAATCATGGTACATTTTAGTAGAGCCTGGGTGAACAACACACCTTTAGGTGTGAGCTTTATTGAGAATTCTGTCTCACAATCCATCCACATTTAGCACACATATCCTACTTTGGTACTCAAAATCCCATCACCTTTGATTTCAAATGTCATCACCTTCTGTTGACCAACATCTTTCTTAATCTACATCAAGATAGGATCCTCAGCCTGTTTCTCCTTAACTTCAGCACATAAGATGGATTCAGCTATCTCATGAACAATTACTCCTTATCTTTGGAATCCAGAAGTTGAACTCTCGGATTTACAAGCCGATGAATATCTTTCACCATCCCTCTCTTCCCTTTTCAAACATGAGAAAGAATTCCTATTGACAACTTGCTAAGAGCATCGGCCACCATATGCGCCTTGCCTGAAATATATTGCAGGCTCATGTCCTAATCCTTCAAAAACTCTAACCAATGCCTCTTCCTAAGATTTAGTTCTTTCTGCGAAAAAACATACTGCAAACTTTTGTGATTAGTGAATATATCTATATGCACCCCATAAAGATAATACTGCCAGGTCTTAAGTGCAAACACCACAGCCGCTAACTCTAAGTCATGGGTGGGATAATTCTTTTCGTGCACCTTTAACTACCTAGATGCATAAGCCACCACTTTACCGTGCTGCATAAGCACACACCCAAGTCCTACTCGAGATGCATCACAGTACACAACAAAACCTTTTATACCCTCAGAAAGAGTCAAAATTGGCACGGCAGTCAACTTATCTTTCAGTTTCTCAAAACTTTTTTCAGATGAGTCGGACTACTAGAATTTTGCCTTTTTGAGTCAATTTGGTAAGTGGAGCAGATGGAGGAAAAGATCTCTACAAACCTTCTATAGTACCCTATCAAACCCAAGAAGCTCCAAATATCAATTGGAGTCGTAGGTCTGGGCCATTTTCTCACTGCCTTAATCTTTTGAGGGTCAACCTTAATCCCCTTACTAGAAATAATGTGCCCCAGAAAGGCAATAATACTAAGCCAGAATTCACATTTGGAAAAATTTGCATGTAACTCATGAT
>NW_025883626.1:0-4741 GCF_002878395.1 Capsicum annuum
TGGTGGTGGTGGTGGTGGTGGTGGTGGTGGTGGTGGTGGTAGTAGTAGTTGCTATTGCTTATATCTTCAATAATGTTGTGTTTTTGCTTTCTTTGAGCTGAGGGTCTTTCGAAAATAGCCTTTCTACTTAACAAGGTAGAGGTAAGGTGTGCGTACATTCTATACCCTCCAGACCCCACTTGTTGTTAATTAGTAGTGGGATTACACTCGGTATGTTGTTGTTGTTGTTGTAGTAGTAGTAGTATAAGTATTATTATTATACAACAACATACCCAGTGTAGGCCTACAGTGGGGTTTAGGGAGGATAAGATGTAAGCAAACCTTAACCCTATATTTATGGTGTAGAGGTCATTTCTGGTAGACCCTTGGCTTTAAAAAGCGTAGTTATTCGGGAAAGGGTTGCAAATTCGTATTATTTTTCTATTTGTATGTTTAACTTGTTTTTCACTTTTATTTTATCTAGTATGATAATGATATGAAATGAGCTTAAATGAAGAAGTGGAGATTCATATAGCCAATCTCAACTTGTTTGGGATTGATGTATAGTAGGAGTTGTAATTTTTAGTACTAATTTTCATGCTTGCCAATTGGATTGAGCAGTTTAAACATTTTTTAGAAACTACAATCATTTAAAGGATCTATTTTTTGTCAGATTTAAGAACACGTTAAATAGAAAATTATATTGCTGTAGGAATTTTATTCATGGAATTTTGAATGGGAGTTTGGAGCTAGTGATTACTGACTAGGATGCTTTCTGTGGTTGGGGGTGTGGTCAGTGAGAAAATAATCAATGAAGTTTATATTTTCACTTTTTTATTTGGTGTTACTTTCTTGTTGATTGTGGGGTGAGATGGGGGTGTATCACGATCCACTTAGTAGTTTGATTTGTTTGGATTATGCACACTGATATGTGCTTTTGATAATGGTTTCTTTAGGCATCAACGTCTTGTCTTCCGCCATAAGCTATATGAGCTTAGAGAGGAGAGGAATATGAAGCCTGAGACCTTTGCCAGCCTTGTATCTGCTATGCTTTATGAGAAGAGGTTGGTGACTATTTATGTTTGACAATGTTAATGTTTATTTCCTGAAGAGTACATGGTCTCACAGTTGTAATTGGATGTTTGTTAATTATAAATAACGTTTTCTGAGAGTTGAGGAGATAGTTTTTAGTTTGAGTATAAAGTGGTTAAATGACTGCCATAGTTTAAGAACTTTGCTTAGTGAAGCTTATTGAAATCTTTTTAAAAATGTACAAGCATCAGAAGTTTAAAATCTGTTTCTTTCATCCATTATACCTAGACCTTCAATACTGTACCATTTCTTTCCCACCTTAATGTTAATGTTGCTTGGTACTGCCTCTTCTTTCTAGATGACTTCATGGCTAATCTCATTAAGAAGGAAATTCTTCAGAGAAAATTATAGCCCCTAAGTAGAGAATGAGATGGGTCTTATTTCCTTCTTCTTTTCACTTCTTCCTTTTTCTCTCTCCCTTTGAGCCAAAAATACAGAAAATAAGGAGGAACCCAATTCCTTTTGATTTGATTGTATAAAAGTAAAAAAAATTGTGCCCAGGTCATTCTGCTTATATAGCGCCTCATTTAAGCACATCTGTAGAAAAGTATAAAGTTGAACCGGACACCACGGTTATTAAACCAAAAAAAATAAAATATACCAGCTCATTTATTAATTCTTTTCGTCACATATGTTTTTCCCCTTTAAGCACATCTGTAGAAAAGTATATCATTTAGGACACTGACAAAGAGGAAAAGTGTGCATCCAGTTGGTGCTTTAGCCTTCTATATTTGTTTTATCAGCATTTTATTTGAAAACTTATCAATTAGTAGTAATAAGATTAACAGGTAACAAAGAACCAGGTCATTCAACTCATGGTCCTTATGCAATTGAATATAGAAGAATTTTACACCTATTTCAGAATTTTGGCAAAGTATGTATATATAAATTGCCTTGCCTGTTTTACACGAACATTATTCCAGCTACTAGAGCATCCGTATATGGAAAGTCTTCTTTTATAAAAATAAAAACAAACTGCTGTTGGTTAAGGAAAAAACTGTTCATTTTAATTTTTCTCATGTTCCCTTCCAAGTATATTTTCTGAAAGTATTTTCTGATCTTTGTCTTTAGTTTTGTTTACCAAGATGTCATTATGGAGCATTGCTTCATTGGTAGCATTGAAGTACTACTGTAAAGTGTACACTTGTATTGCTGCCCAATCTATGTGTGCTTAGTGTGAGAAAATGGAGGAACCTAGTTGTGGAGACGTTATACCTCTGGGCGTTTACAATACTTCCTGAAATATGTTGATTTATGGAAAAAAAAAACTTGAAATAAGTTGCAAGTCATTGAAGCACGTTTTGCCCTCAGGGTTTAGTTCAAGTGGCAAAGGTTGAGGGACTTGTGTCTTAGGTCATAGGTTTGAACCCCACACCATACGAACTAAGCTTGGATATAAGTGGAGAAGCGTAGAGGGAGGACCCGAATTTCTGAGGCTTTGGTTGGTTCTGAGGGTTCGCTGTTGGCGAATTTCTTGATCATTAGAAAAAGGTCACTCAAGCACATGTAAAGTTGTGAAAGATGTTTCTTCTACATATCTTATCATATTCTTTAGAATTGAGAAGATAGATTATGAATATTTTTGGTCCCAGCATATATTTTTTTTTTTTTTTTGATACATTTAAATCTTCGTTGGTCCCAAGTCATTCTCTTAGATGTATTCCTATCAGGCCAAGTTGAAGTCCAAAGAGTATTGATTGAATGAAATGTATGTAATAATTTGAGGGTCGAGCTCAAATATGACTCGAACTAATGTTTGCTGCGCTGTAAAGTGTTAAGATCTGGCATTGTATGAAGTGGGGTTGGAGAACCATGAATCTCAGGTCCCAGTAGAGGCAAAAACACAAGGTGATCCTTGTCCATTTTCCTAAGCCTTGGTAGCAGAGTTACTTGCAACTATGCTCATAGGAGGTAGCTGGTACCTGCTGAAATAGTAGATATGTGTGCAAGCAGGCCAGGGTATTTTTTTAAAAAGAAGCTAATGTTTGGTGGCGTGTTCCACAATTCTTTTGTGCCTGAAAGTACAAACCCTCAATTTTAAGCTTAAACTAGCTACTGATCCATTGGATCTTAGACTAAAGTTGGACTTTAACTGATGAGTGGGCTGAGACAACGTTTTCCATTTACTTCATAGACTTGATCGAAGGTTTCATTTATTGGATTAGAAGAAAGAGAGGAGAACAGAGAGAAAAGAGATGTGAGGAATGAGTAACGACAAACCAGAGGAGAGTAAAAGGACTCTTGTGTGAAAATATTTCCTACATTGTAGCCAAATGGTTACTCAAGATAAGGAAAAAAAGGTCAGATGACGTGTTAGAATTCCACTACTTGCAAACATCCCCCACCCTCACCCCCAACACCCACCACCCCACAGACACACCCCACAAGCCCCAAACCCCAATGCAGACATGTTTTAGACATCACACACATTGATTTTACAGGTATGATCCGTATGAAGTGGTTAATTAAATAATCAAGACAAGCTGTCAAACTTTCTTTTTGAACAACTCCTGTTCTTATTGGAGCTCCAAAATTAATCAAGCTTAACCTTATCATTTGGACTTGACGAACTTAACAAAAAATGATCACTCCAAATAGCTGTTTAGTTGGACAAAACCTGTTTAATCCAGTCTGGGTTATTTGTCATGTCATCGATGATCGATGCTTCATCAACTTCTTATTAACTTCATTATCCATTTTTTTTTTGTCTAGGTTTGGCCCATACTTGTGCCAACCTGTAATTGCTGGATTAGGTGATGATGACAAGCCTTTTATTTGCACCATGGACTCTATTGGAGCAAAGTATGTTGAGTTTCTTTCTACCGCTTCAAGCTCTAAAATTTGTAGAGTTATGTACTCTGCCAGGGTCGCCATGGCATTGCTTGCTTATAGTATTGCTACTTAGATGTAACGCTTGTCATGCAGGGAGCTCGCAAAAGATTTTGTTGTTTCTGGCACTGCATCTGAATCACTTTATGGTGCTTGTGAGGCCATGTTCAAGCCTGACATGGTTTGTTACTGCTTTTGCTTTCTTTTTTGCTTTATAATTACATAATCTGTCTCTAGCTTGAATGCCATATATCACAGTGAATTTTTTCTTGAGTAATGGAAATAATCGTCATTAAGTTGCTGAAAACTGTTTTTATTTGATGCTTCAGCTGGCAATCGGGCATTCCTTTATATAATATATGTTTAGAGGTTACATAGAGTCCCATAGTTGTTGTCTCTGATTGATTTGGTAAAACTGGCAGATTTAGCGAAGTGATTTTTTCTTAGCAGACACTGCTTGGTGGGTGAAAATTCTGACATTGGAAATGCCCCGGGGCGGGGGGTGGGGGCGGGGTGGAGTGGACAAATGTGGATGTTGCACTTTTTTACTTGATGCGACTTTGATGATGCTGGGGAGGGGTAGATTTTACCACCTGTTAGAAACACAGGATTGGCTAGGATAACATGGCAGCATGGTAAAGTATACGACTATGCATTTTTGGACTATCCAGAATTAGAGTCAAAGATTAAGCCGTAATATTGCAAAATAGTATTTACAAAAATATTTCTATCACGTTCTTTTGGTTGTAGACAGAGAACACCGGTGTGTACAGATGATTGGGATGGCGAGATAGAATTTGGTGGTTGAGCCACTCAGTCAAGAGTGATATCACCGAAATGA
>NW_025883627.1:0-3614 GCF_002878395.1 Capsicum annuum
CGGGGCATTCCCCGGCCAAATGAGTACAACTAAATTAAATGCGACAAAACAAAACCATTCCGACACATATTTCAAACATGCCATCAATCCACCATGCCTAAATTTGCTTACCCGAACCTACCATTTGCCTATTCATTCTCGACTAAAGACATAATTCTATCATATTTTATATCAACAATAAATCAAAATTAATCCAAATCCTACCCTTTTCGTCCATTTTCCAATTTCCAGCCCAACTTCCTTTTTATCAATCGTACCATCAAAATTACTCAAATTCGTTCCGCATATTAACAAAATCACATCGTCAAGCACATAATCAAAACATAAACAAAATCCAACAATCATAATCACAACATCAATATACCAAATTAAAATAAAATAAGAAGCAAGAGTTGTAGAGATGGACTTCCTTTCGTTGATAATAAGAATTAAGGAAGCCTGACCTTGGAATTTCGAAAAGAACCTCAACTGCGATGACTCTAACTTCGATATCGACAAACTCAACAACCCAAGACTGATCTCGATGGACTGATTATATGAACAGAAAACCAAATCCTCAAACCCGGAACAAAACGGATGAACCCGGAACCCGATTTTGAAAGGAATCACTGAGACAAATGAACCTAAAACCCCAAAAAAAACAACAGGACATCGAAGCCCCGCGTAGACCGAGCTTCGGTGAGCTCCGGCGACAGTAGGAACGACGGGTCAAGACAAATTCTGGTGCGTTTCGACATTTTCAGGTCGGATTTGCTCAGAAATAAAAGGGAAACAGAGAAATCTCAAGCTTTTGAGAGCTGGAATGGTCGCCCAACGAATCAAAAATTGATTCTGATTAACGTTGCACCGGAAAAACTCGAAACAGAGACTGAATCTCACCGGAAGACTCGAAACAAGACCAAATCTCTTACCCGCTCATTATTTCGATCATTCTCTTCCCCTTTCTAATCTGTTTTCGATCTTTTCTCTTTTGTTTTTGGCCTTCTCCATCTCTTCTCTCCAATGTTCTCTAATCCAATCGCCTCACCATTTTTTCGCCGACCTCACTATGTGCGTGTGCGTGTGCTGTGTGGTGAGGTGTGTGAATTGAATGGAGAAGAAGCCACTCGATAGTAAGTGTTTTTTTTTCTTTCACTATTTCAGTGAGTGTGTATGTGATAAAAATCTTCTCTCCCCATGAATTGTGAATGTCCGTGTGTATATATGGAAGGTGAGATGATTAGATTATTGTCATTCCCCAATGGAAAAGGACGAGTGATGGTGTATATTGTTGTTCCCTTAATATTCCCTGTGAGCCCTTTTATATTTTTTTGTTGTTTTTTTGAATTCGTTTAAAAAAATAAAATAAAAGGTGAAGTGGGGTAGGGTAGGTAGTGTAGAGGTAGGGTGTGGTTGGAAGTAGGTGATTAGGATAAAGTTTGTTAGGATAGAATTCAAACAAGATAAAATTTGTTAAGGGTTATTATTTTTATCATTTTATGGAGGGTATAACCACGTGGGTAAGGGTGTATGATAAAATAAGGTAAAAATGAATAAAATTGGACTTGGGAGGGATAAAATTAGGTGTCTGCAGTTACATATATATACAAATTGACACACACATCCCAATTGTGTATGTATTGACAATTAATTGTGTTTCCAATTGTGATTTCATTCTATGTTTCTCAGAGTTAAATCCAATCCTCCGTAACCACATTTACCTTCAACCAAGAACAATGTTGATGTAAAACCATTTAATTATTGTGAACCAAGCTTTTGGGTTCAAACTAGAGAGCAAGAAGAATAAAACTAAGACTAAATCTAGGGCTATACTATCAGATAATCACAGATTGAAGAGAGGAACAATTACAACATATAAAGGAATGTCCATAGCTGGTCCACTCTATCAAGGACAACAGTACACTGCCAATAAATAATTCGGTAAGAGGATGAAATATGATCAACAAGGTTAATCTTTGGGGCATAATTGAAAATAAACTAGTGAGTTAAACAGAAAGGGACTAAAGTGAGAATACGAAAGGCTCAATCAATGTTTAATCAAATACCATTTAATCACCCTCAATATATGAATATAAATAAAATAAAAATATTTAGAGAAGTTAAGAAATATCCAAGTACAAATAAAAATAGATTCATAGTTACAATAGATTTATTAAAGTTATCCGCACCCCCTACAATTGGTATCAAAGCCATGTTATTTAAAGATACGGAAATAGTATATATTTGGAGTTATTTGATTAATTTATTAGATTTAGATATTCACCAAAATATTAATTAGTTAGATGCATATAAAACAAATAATATCTGAAAAACGTAAAGAATTAAAAATAAGGATAGAAAGACTACAATATAATATAATTGCTGGAGTTAGTAAAAATTCAATAAATGCACAAAAAGAAGAAATATCAAATTTAGAATCAACCATAGATAGTCTAGAATATACATACCAACATGATCTATTAACAATTAAATAAAAATGAACAAAGAATAATTTATAATAGACGAAAAAATATATGAAAACCATGAAGGATTAAAAATAAAATAGTATTTTCTAATTTAGGAAGAAGGTATAAGAAAATAGGTGAACATTTATATTTAATGTTAGAAAAAGAAGAATTAAAATTAGAAGATAAGTTGACAGCCATAGTAAGAATAAAAAGAGAAAACGAAGAGATAGATAGAAAAAAAAAGAAATAGATAAAATAAAACAACAAACTGCAGAAGAAATACGAAAAATAGAAGAGACTAAAAATAGTAGGATTGCTGAATTAGAAAAAGAACTACAAATGCTAAAAGACTTATATGAAAAAGGATACAAAGAAAAAGAAGAAAAAGATAAAGAACAAAAATTATTAATTGAGATGAATCAATTTAAAGAAAAATTAAAAATAAAAAATAAAGAACCAGAAACCAGTGAATTAGAAATAAATACAATAGCTGCTGAACTAGATAATTATGATTCGGAAGATAGTGAAATATATACAGAAATTCTAGAAAACATAGGAAAACTAGAAATTAATGAAAAACAAGAAGTAATTAATAAAGAAATTCTAGAACTAATAAATACAAAAGTAAATACTCTAGATAAAAATATAATATCTAGTACATCAGAAATAAGAAAACCAACCTATAATTACAAAAGTAAGTTTAAAAGATATAATTCAAAGGATGAATATAATAAATTGACACCAAAATAAATAACTAATTATAATTTTTTGACTGTGTAATAGACACAAATAAACCAATACAATTATGGGTAGTATACATGTCAAAACAATTATTAGATAATAAAATATATACAACAAACACACCAGAATATTTAGAAAAGACAGTAATAGGAACAGTAAAATTATGGTTTTTAAACCTAGACGAAGCAAGTAAAAAAGTATTAAGATCTGATACAAAAACAGAAGGAACATCAACACCTACAAAAATATTACCAACAAAAATATTGAAAAAATATGAAATAGCTATAAGTGATGAATTTAGCAGTATGACAACAGAAGAAGCAGAACAAAATAAATAAAAAGATACGAATAGGAATTTAATGTTAAAATTAACAATATGTAATATGTGCTATATAGATGAATATACGTGAAATTTAAAGAATATTA
>NW_025883628.1:0-2583 GCF_002878395.1 Capsicum annuum
TGTATCTATCATATTCAGAAAAGAGTTATTTTCCGCAGATTTGTATAGATTTATACTTTTTGTTCAGTTGCTTATGAGTTATACCAGTAGAAGAGTTAGCTTGGGGTCACTTGTGATCCTAAGTACCGTGTGACATCTCGGGACCCGATTTCGGGGCGTTACACTAAGTCACTTACCAAACCACATTCAAAACAAAAAAAATCCTCTTTAAAGTTTCTAGATTTAACTATTTTCAAGCAACTAAGTATCAAAACAAAACCACATTCAAAACACAAAATCCCCTTCAAAGTCCCTAGACTTAACCATTTCCAAGCGACTAAGTCACCTACCAAACTACATTCAAAACAAAAAAATCCCCTTTAAAGTCTCTAGACTTAACCATTTTCAAGCAACTAAGTCACCAAACAAATCACATTCAAAACAAAAAAAAAATCTCCTTTAAAGTTCCTAGACTTAACCATTTTCAAGCAACTAAGCACCTAACAAACCACATTCAAAATTAAAAAAAATCACCTTTAAAGTCCCTAGACTTAACCATTTTCAAGCAACTAAGTCACCTGACAAATCACATTCAAAACACAAAATCCCCTCCAAAGTCCCTAGACTTTATCATTTTCAACCAACTAAGTATCAAAATAAAACGACATTCAAAACACAAAATCTCCTTCAAAGTCCCTAGACTTAACCATTTTCAAGAAACTAAGTCACCTAACAAACCGCATTCAAAATAAAAAAAATCCCCTTTAAAGTCCCTACACTTAACCATTTCCAACCAACTAAGTATCAAAACAAAACCACATTCACGAAACAAGCAACAACAAGGCCTACAAGATGTCAACAACAATACTAGTGAATCGAACAAGGTCACACACGGCTTCACTAGACTTCAATATAAACAATAACAAGAACATAATAACAATGCTAGTGAATCGAACAAGGCCACACACGGCTTCACTAGAGTTAAATATGAACAATAACAAGAAGATAACAACACTAGTGAATCTAGAGAAATTAACTTACCTTTGCTTGGCCTAAATTAAAGTGAAAGAGATAACCGGTCACCGGATCAAGAACCTTAAAAAATCAAGACAAAATGTTCCAACTTTGAGTGATTTAGCAAAACTCATATCAAAAACAATAAGTTAAAGTGCTAAACCATAAAAGTAAATCCATTCACTTTAAAGACAACAAGCTAAACCTTCGTCAAAAACAATAAGCTAAACCATAAAATCCATTCAAGAATAAAAAACAAAAAGCTAAACAAGCAAAACTAGTTCAAACAATTATATATATAGCTCAAAAATTCCGTAAATAACTAAACAAAATTCTAGCTTCAAACGAGCTTAAAAAAACTAGTTCAAACTAACCTAATCTTCAACATTGTAAATTTCACAATTATATAAACTAGTACACCTATAAATCAACCTCAAAAGCACAAAAACCATAAAATACAACAAAATGCATACCTGAGATGAGTTTTGGTCGCCGGAACAGTGGCCGGAGCACTCGCCGGAGCAGTGGTTAGGGTGATTTTTGCGTGATTTTTGCGATTGGAAAATTAATTTAGGTGTGTTTAGGGCTTTGCGTGATTTTTGTGTGTGTGTTTTGGTGTTTAGGTCGATAGGATATAGTTTATAACGGGTGGGTCAGGTCATGTGGGGGATGGGGCTGGGACGGAGCACACGTGGTCGGTTTTCAACCAAAAAAAAAAATTAATTACTACAATTAATAAATCAATAAATTGATAAATTAAAATTAATTTTAAATAAATTAATTTTTTAATTTATTCTATAATATTTATAACAATAAAACCAATAGTATATTTCCTCAATCCTATAATAATATCAACAAATAAAGCAATTTACGATAAATTTTTGGTTAATTAGCTTTTAATTATGATATTATATATATATATGTGTGTGTGTGTGTGTGTGTGTATACAAAAATTTATCGTAAATTACAAAATTCGTTGATATATATATATACCTCTTAATAGAATATGTTAATCAAAGAAATTATTGATTACTTGTCTTACGTTACTACAACTTCAACAATATACGTGTATCTACTTATTGATACTGAATTGAATATCTATTTCCTCAATAGTATGATATTAATGTATTATTCAAAATATTTTGATATATAGATTCAGTTATCGAGCTTTCAATTACTGCATACGTCACTACATGAGATATACATATATATACATATATTCAATTGTCCATCAACTTTCAAATAAGTTCTATAAACATCACATACACGATTTTAATATACTACCCCATAATAATAATATATAACATATTTCACATATACTGATCAGATGAATTATCGGTTAGTTTTATTTTATGTCATTAATATACCTTCACTATATAATTAATATGTATGTATATATATATAAATAATATATATATATATATATACCTATACATGCACACACATATACACACTATCGACTATATCAAGTTCTAAATACGTACTATATATATATCACATACGTACACAAGTATATTATCCAATAATATAATGCAACGTGTTTCATATACATACTCAGATGAGTGATCGATTAATTATATTTCAGAAAAC
>NW_025883629.1:0-1804 GCF_002878395.1 Capsicum annuum
GAATTTTGATCGTGATAATTTAAGGAAAAACTACATGGAGTAGCATACCTAAGTCTTAAATTACAAAAAATAGCAACATTTATATGAAATTACACTGTGTAGCAAAAATAGCATTATTTTAATAGTGATCCCCTACTTTACCGCCTGAGAAAAGTTACCATGTATAGGTTCCACTTTTCACGCTTTTCTTCTTCTCTTTCTTTTATTTTATTTTTTCCCCCTTTTTTACGCCATTAACAGAGTTTTCGCTTTCAATTTTTTTTTTCTTTCGCACGGTTTTAGCACGATCTGATAAGGATTGTGTTCCTCTATTTCAGGTAACTAATTAATTTTGTTATTGCATGTTATCCGTTTCCTCATTCCTTTTTTGATACTGTAATCCATTAGCAACTCCGATTTTAAGGTTTTTATGCTCTAATGGCTGAACACACACCAAAATTACGAACAAATAGTGGTATACCACCTACTAATTTGGTGTCTAATTATGCACCATCTTTAGTCTTGGATTAACTCAAGACGATGTAGTTAAAGTTGTTTCAATCCTATACAGTTGGAGAAATCTGGGAGTACGAAGGAGATTAGGTTCAAGTTTTGTAATGATCCGGTGAAGATGATTGATATTTTTAAAAAAAATGGTTGAAGAAAACTCCTTCTCCAAAAGAATAAGAAAATTAAAAAATATGACAAGAAAAGGAAAGCCAAAGAAATTACAGAGTCAAGTAAGGTTGATGACGATATTGAGAACTCTTCTGCTAATGAATCTGAAGAAGACATGGAGGAAGAGGTATTTTTTTCGTTGTTAATATATTTTTTTATTTATTATTATGTATTTTTTAATTTTAGTAAAGCTTTTATCAAAGTTGGGAGTAATATGTATTTTTTTCAGGGAGTTAATATGTATTTATGTTCTGCTGATATGTATTATAGGGATTGGAGTAAGCTGATTTGTGAAGATGATAGGTTAAATTTATATTTTTGGTTAACTTGTATTTTTTTTGTAAATTTTGGAAAGTTGCCATGTTTATTTGTATTTTGTATATTAGATGAATTTACTAAGTTGCATGTATGAAAAATATATTGTTATATGAACTAATCATGAAGAGTTATTTGGCTATATGTATTTCTAGTATAATTTATATGTATTTTCAGTATTTTGAAATGCTAAAATATACAAATACTTTTTGTTGAGAAGTACATTTGCACTTTCATTTGTATTTTTGTTAGGTTCAATATACATTTTAAGGCATAGGGTAGAATTTGTATTTTTATACGTACATATCAAATTTCATATGTATTTTACTTTTATGGTGATTTTGTATTTTTGTTATGTTCAAAATACATATGCATGTATAATGTATATTTTGATGTGTTGGTTGTATTTTTTTTTTTTTTACAGTTTAATAAGGTTTAGTTTTAATATGTATTTTATATTCTGCTAATATGTATTTAGGAATTGCAATGAGCTGATCTGTGAAGATGATAGGTTAAATATATATTTTTTATTAACATGTATTTTTTGGTAAAATTTGGGAAGCTCCCATGTTTATATGTATTTTTTGTATATTAGATGCATTTGTTAAGTTTGAATGTATGAAAAATATATTGTTATATGAACTACTCATGAAGAGTTATTTATCTATGTGTATTTTTTAGTATAATTGATATGTATTTTCAGTATTTTGGAATGTTGAAATATACAAATACTTTTTTTTGAGTAGTACATTTGCAATTTCATTTGTATTTTTGTTAGGTTCAATATACATTTTAAGGTACAGGGTAGCAGTTGTATTTTTATACATACATA
>NW_025883630.1:0-1051 GCF_002878395.1 Capsicum annuum
TCATTTCGGACCATTTAATTTAATTGCATACCCTGAGAGCAACATATTCTTTAGAGTAAGACCAGATTACGTTTTAGACAGACCCCAAAGGTGTTTAGTAGATAACCTCTGGATCTCTTATAATAGACAAAACCATAATCATTTTATGGCATCTATGAACTCTTTATGCCATTACATGGCAGAAAAAAGTAGGCCTCATTTTAAATACTATGTAGTCATTCATGGAAAAACTAACGGAATTTTCCAAACATGGTTAGAAGTATTAGACTCCATACAAGGTTTTAAAGCCCCTCTTTCTAAAGGTTTTAATGATTTTACCGAAGCCACCAATCATGCTAGAGGATATTTAGGGCCAAATTATTATATATCTCCTTCCCTTAGACAAAATCCAGACCAGATACCCCAGTATAATTTGCAAAAATAGACTGGAAAGATTATTTTTTGCACCATTGTTCTTCAATGACGGAGAACTTTAAGAAGCTAAATGCCCAAAAAGAATCACTTCTCATGGAAAACACTAGATTGATCAAACAAATACAAATGTTAGAAACAAGACTCAGCCAGCAGAATCCAGCTAGCAAAATAGATGCACAAACTCAGACTCCAGCTCAGAGTTCTCCATCTCCTCAAAAAATGGATGAGAAGGGTGTGCATTTCCCACTAAATACTCAGAAATCCACTGTACCGGATGTTGGTACAGCTAGTCCGGTTCAAACGGTGACCGGTAAAGACAAATCAAATCCGTTAATGGCTGTCACTTTGCCAAAAAGTGAGGATGAAGGGTGTTCTTCATCAAAAGCTAAATTAACAAGATCTGGACATAGGACCTTTATAAAAGTCTTAGTAAAAATTAAAATAGAAGACGTAGAAATAGAAACTTTAGCATTAATAGATCCAGGATGTACTAGTTATTTAATCAATAAAGAAATAGTACCAGAACACTTATTAAAAATGCTTGAAAGACTAGTATTTCCGCTGACGGTACAATAATAGAAATAGTCTTGTAGGAATTTCTTTATATATACCCAATGCGAAATACTTAATTGTTCTA
>NW_025883631.1:0-29387 GCF_002878395.1 Capsicum annuum
TAAGTTATGCTTTGTCAGTTTCCTTTCATCGAGTCCTGGGGTACTCGTACCCAAAACATTAGCTGTGTGCCTAGAGCTATGTCATGTTTTCATGATACTCTCAGTTAAGCTATAATCCTAAGACTTTAGACAATCTTATGACTCAGGAAATCTCAATGATCTCATGAACTCAGTCATTTGTTAGATATCAGTAGTATTTCTTTATTCAATGGAATTCAGTAACTCAACCCATGTTCAGTTTAGTAAATCATGTTCAGAGTTTATTCAGATGGGAGTAGGAATTAGCACCAAGTAAACCCAAAGATGGGAACACACACTATCAGATGAGGGTGTGATTCTTAGAAGTTATCCTTACATTCCAGAACTATGTAGCCAACATAAATTAAGACATCAATACTATCCAATGAGGGTTGATGAGGTGGATAAGTACTGTCAAATAAGGGGCCCATCATTCTCATATAGGGGACACTATCAGATGAGGGTCGCCTACATCTTGTCCTTACCGGTGGCGCAGTATTGACACCGTTCTAATTAGGGTTACAGATTGGTCCCCAACTCAGCCATAATGGCGTATCAGGGGCATGTCAGTTAGATTACTATTTCCCACAGTGTCATGTTATAGAATCAGGACTGTCAGATACTGTCTATCAATTTTAGTAATAGAACTCAGATAGTTCTTAAGATTTTATGACTGTCCGACACTGTTCACTCAGATACAGTGCAGAACTTAGATAGTTCCATCAGATTTAAGATTGTTAGATACAGTCACTCATGTTATCAGTCATATTCAGATTTAGTAATTATGTTATCACAGTATTAATATCAGTTATTATGTCTCATGCATGTATTCTCCGCTCATGATAGTTAGTCAGTTATTATTATTGTTCAAGCATATGAACCCCATGCATTCAGCTTACCTCACATGCATACCAGTATATTCAAAATAATGATGCATTTGTGCTATGGTATTTATTAGTTGGAGTTAGTTGGGACGTGTCACATCAACTCCTTACTCAAGACAATTCATTCTGTTAGAGGCTTTTTAGACTATCATGTTTCAGACTTCAGTATTTTTAGTTTTATTTTGGGTATTCTATTACCTTACACAAATGTTATATCATTCAGATCATGTTCAGTATTGAACCTTATAGCCTTTCAGTGCATGTTTCTGGGTTATTATTATTCAGTATTTTATGCAGTATATAGGTATAGATATCAGTCATGGGTTAGCTTGTGGTCCTTCAGGGTCATGAGCACCGTGTAGCATTTCAGGTACCAGATCCAGTGCGTTACAAACTTAGTATCAGATGCTAAGGTTCAATATTATCCTAGGAAGTCTAAAAGCCACATCTAGTAGATTCTTGCACATAGGTGTGTTGCGTACCACATTTATGTGTAAGAGGTTATAAGATGTTTTAGGAACAATTCCCTTATTTCGGTATTCATTCTATGCCAATGAGCATAATCTCAAGTCAATCTCTTATTCTAATCTGTTTCCCCATTTCTTCTACAGAACATGCCTCCTAAAAGAAGAAATGGAAATCAGTTAGCTTCTCAGCCCAAAGATCCTTTGGGCGATCTGTTTCTCATGCAGAGTTTAGGGCCACATTCACTACTCTTGCTCAGTCAATTGCTACTCAAAATGAATGGCCAGCAGTTATTCCAGCCCACCCAGTGGCCAATTCAGCAACGTCTAGGATTTGGGACTTTACCCGAATTAATCCTCCGTCCTTCCTTAGGTATAAGGTAGATGAGGACCCTCAGGAATTCATTGATCAAGATCAGAAGGTGACAGACATCATGGGGGTGACTACAGTTGAGAGTGCTGAGCTTGCTACATATCAGTTGCAGGATGTGGCTCATACATGGTTCAAATAGTAGAAGTCAGAAAGTTCAGATGATGCAGGTCCTATAGAGTGGGAGGAGTTTGTCACTGCATTCTTAGACATATTCTTTCCCCAAGAGCTTAGTGAGGCTAAGGTGCTAGAATTCATCAATCTCATGTAGGGTAATATAATGGTGAAAGAGTATTCTCTTAAGTTTACTCAATTAGCTAGATATGCCCCTCATGTGGTTGCAGACAACAGAGCCAAGATGAGTAAGTTCTCTTCTGGGGTAAATTATAGAGTGGTAAATAAGTATAGATCTACCATGCTAAACAATGACATAACTTTAGCTAGGCTTATGACTCATGATCACAAAGATAAATAGTTTCAACTTTGCTCATCCTAAATTAGAAAGAGGAAACCATTCCCAGTTTTATCCTAAGTTATCAATTCCAGCCCCTTCTTCAGGCAGTGCTCCAGTTCCTAAGTTCAGGGAGGGTAAACAAGATAGAGCGCCAGGATCTAGGTCTCAGGGTAGTGTTAGCAATGCCCGAACTAATCCCCTTTATCAGACTTATGGTAAGAACCATAAGGGTACTTGCAGAGCTAGTAGCGATGTATATTTCGATTATGGCAAGCCAGTCCGCAGAATTAGAGACTACCCACAGTCAGGTTATCAGAGTCATCTTCGCTTCTCAGCTCAGTCCGGTCGCCCGAATTAGTAGGGTGCCACCACGAGTGCTACTAGTGGGAAACACCAAAATCGTCTCTATGCTCTTCAGTCCTGATAGGATCAGGAAAATTCTCCTTATATAGTTACTGGTACATTACAAATCTTTCATGTGTATGTTTACACTTTGCAAGATCTAGGTTCTTTCTTATCTTTTGTTACTCCCTATATAGAAGTTGATTTTAGAGTCAGTCCTAAAATTCTAAAAGAGCCCTTTTTAGTCTCTACCCCATTGGGTAAAACCATCATAGCCTGACAGGTATACAAGAACTGTCTGATTATGATATTTCAGAAAGTCACTTCAGCAGACTTAGTCAAATTAGAGATGACTGATTTTAATGTCATTCTCAGCATGGATTGGCTTCATTCCTGCTATGCCATAGTCGACTGTAGAAATAGAACAGTCCAATTTTAGTTCCCAAATGAACCCGTCCTTGACTGGAAGGGTAGTGTATCCATTTTCAGGGGTCAGCTTATTTCCTACCTCCGGGCAAGGAAAATAATATCTAAGGGATGTGTCTATCATCTTGTTCATGTTAAGGATTCCAGTTCCGAGAGTCCCACTCTTCAATCAGTCCCAGTAGTGAATGAATATTCAGATATTCTTCCCAAAGATCTTTCAGTAATTCCTCCCGAGAGGGAAATAGGCTTCGGCATTAATCTTCTTCTAAACACTCAACCTATATCTATTCCACCATACAGAATGGCACCAGCAGAACTTAGAGGACTAAAAGAAAAATTTAAGGATCTCTTAGATAAGGGATTCATCAAGCCTAGTGTTTCCCTGTGGGGCACTCCAGTATTATTTGTTCGCAATAAAGGCAATCCACTTATAATGTGTATAGACTACCATCAACTCAATAAGGTCACGATCAAGAACAAGTATCCTCTTCCCAGAATCGATAACTTGTTTAAATAACTTTAGGGTTCTAGTTATTTCTCTAAGACAGACCTCAGATCCGGCTATCATCAGCTCAAAGTTAGAGAATGTGACATTTCAAAAATAGCTTTCCCTACCCGGTATGGTCACTTTAAATTCCTAGTCATGTCATTTGGTCTTACCAATGCCCCAACCATTTTTATGGACTTGATGAACTGTGTGTTCAAGCAGTGCTTGGACATGTTCGTCATAGTCTTTATAGATGATATATTGATCTATTCCCATAGTGAGCGTGATCATGCAGACCATCTTACAACAGTACTTTAGACTCTCAGAGATCATCAGCTATTCTCCAAATTTAGTAAGTGTAAATTTTGGCTAAGGTCAGTAGCATTCCTTATTCATATCATTTCCAGTGATGGCATTAGAATTGATCCTCAAAATACCAAAGTAGTAAGAAACTATCCCAGACCTATCTCTCCATAAGATATTAAGAGTTTCTTGAGTTTGGTTGTCTATTACCGATGGTTTGTTAAGGAATTTTGTTTTATTGCATCCCCTATGTCTAGATTGACTCAGAAGAAAGTCAAGTTTTAGTGGTCAGATCCTTATCCGAAGATTTTTCACGAGTTGAAGACTCGACTCATCTCTGCTCCAGTATTAGCTCTTCCAAATGGTCCAGATGGTTTCAGAGTATATTATGATGCATCCAAAGTAGGTTTGGGTTGTGTCCTCATTCATCATGGTAAGTTCATGGCCTACGCCTCCAGACATCTTAAGCCCCATGAGAAGAATTATCCTACTCATCATCTTAAGTTAGCAGCTGTAGTCTTTTCCTTGAAAATTTGGAGGCATTATCTAAACAGTATTCATGTAGATATGTTCACTGATCATAAAAGTCTTCAGTATGTCTTTTCTCAGAAAGATCTTAATTTTTATCAGAGAAGGTGGTTAGAGCTCTTGAATGATTATGACATGAGTGTTCTCTATCATCTGGGTAAGGCCAATGTTGTGGCCGACGCTCTCAGTAGACTGTCTATGGGTAGTGTTGCTCAGATAGATAACAGTAAGAAGAAGTTAGCTCAAGAAATACATCAGCTTAATAGACTAGGCATTCTCTTAGTCGATATAAATGGGGGTGATATATAGGTTCAGAGTAGTTTAGAATCATCTCTAGTTTCTGAGGTAAAATAAAAATAAGATAGAGATCCTAGCTTTGCCAAGTTGAAAAAGTCAGTTCAGTATCAGAAAGTAGAGGTTTTCTCCTAAGGGGGAGATAGTGTTTTGCATTGTAAGGGTCATATCTATGTTCCAGGTGTAGATGACTTATGGCAGTGAATTCTTGCAGAAGCGCATGGTGTGCGTTACTCTATTTATCTAGGGACCACAAAGATGTACCATGATTTATGGTAAATCTATTGATGGAGTGGGATAAAGAGAGATATTGCAAATTTTATGGCTAACTGCTCTACATGTTAGTAGGTTAAGATAGAGCTCAAAAGCCTAGTAGGTCTATGTAGGAGTTTAGTATTCCTACTTTGAAGTGGAAAGTTTTGAACATGGACTTCATGATGGGTTTACCTTAAACTCGTCACCAGCACGATTCAGTCTAGGTCATTGTAAACAGAATGACTAAATCATCTCATTTTCTTCCAGTTCATACCTCTTATTCAACCGAGGATTACGGCAAACTCTACATCAAGGATATGGTTAAATTGCACGGTATTTCATTGTCCATTATCTCAGACAGAGGTACCCAGTTCACCTCTTATTTCTGGAAAGCATTCTAAAAGGGTCTTGCTACCCAAGTTCATCTTTGTACATCCATACATCCTCAAATAGATGGTCAAGTAGATAGGACCATTCAGACGTTATAAGATATGCTAAGGGCATGTGAAATCAATGTTAAGGGAAGTTGGGATGACCACTTACCTTTGATTGAGTTTGCTTACAATAATAGTTATCATTCCAGTATTCATATGGCTCCATTCGAAGCTCTCTATGGTAGGAGATGTAGATCTCCAATTGGTTGATTAGAAGTTAGTGAGGCATCAGTTATAGGTTCTGGCTTGGTATTTGATGCCTCACTAACTTCTAACCAACCAATTGGAGATCTACATCTCCTACCATAGAGAGCTTTGAATGGATCAATTCTGAGCCGACAGACTCCTTATGAAGATGTTCATAGAAAAGATCTCGAGTTTGAGATTAGTGATCATATCTATCTAAAGATCTCTCCCATGAAGGGAGTAAAGATATTTGGCAAGAAGGGTAAACTCAGTCCCCGATATATTGGTCACTTAAAGATTCTCAGTCACTTTGGCAAGGTAGCTTATGACCTTGAATTGCCTTTAGATCTAGCCTCAGTTCATCCAGTTTTTCATGTCTCTTTGCTCAAGAAGTGCATAGGTGACCCATCAGTTGTAGTCCCTATTCAGAGTATTGATGTTCAGAACACTCTCTCTTATGAAGAGATTCCAGTCAAAATCTTAGACTATCAGACTCGTAGGTTGAGGAACAAAGAAGTCCCTTTGGTTAAGGTTCTTTGGCGAAATCAGTCCGTCGAGGGACCTACTTGGGAAGCAGAGGCAGACATACGTACCAAGTATCCACACCTCTTATTCACCAACTCAGATAAAGCTCAAGGTAATAGTTCTTTTTAAGCTTACTCAATTTCATGTTCAGTGTTCATCAAAAACTTGGTATGTAGTTTCATACTCATGTTCCCATTATAAAATTGGTATCAAGTACCATTGCATATTCATTCATACACTCATGTATCAGTTCAGTTATGTAATTATGCATCAGACATGCAATCTCATTGTGAGAAACTTATTTCTTTAGAACACTCAGTCATGTATTCATGAATCAGTTACACATGCATCAGATATGCATGTTCAGTATTATATATTCAGCTTGTCACTCATGTCAGTCATAAGATCATATTCCAGTTATTGATGTTCATTATGTACGTCAGTTTTCTTTTCTCCCCTCTTAGCCAATCTCATTCGAGGACGAATGTTCTTAAGGGGGAGATATTGTAATATCTCATACTTTTTCCTAGCTAATTTTATCTCAAGGATGTCTAGTATTAGCTTCTAAATTGAATGGTGATTATTCCATGAGGAATTTTCCAGATTTTTAATTTTTGTCATGTGGGAAAGTTAATAAGCTTTCCATCGAAATAAGATTTTCCTGAATCCAATAACCGGGTCAGGAGTTATGATTATTTCAAGTTCCCATCATAAAACAACCCCATATTAGTTAGTGGCGCGCCGCACCACAAGAGAAAATGGCATTTGGAAAATTCTAGTAGGGGTCTGCAATTGCAGCGCATCGCGCTAGGGCCCAAATTTAGAATTGTTCATTTTCCAATTTCTCAGCGCGAGTTCCTCACATCGTGCCAAAGTTTCCAATCACAAAGGAAGTGGCAACCCGTTGGCCTCGGGTCGCGCCAGGGGTTCAATTCGGGAAATTTTTACTAAAATTACAAGAGGCATTCAGGGTTAAAAGGGTCAATTTCCCACCCCTATTTAAGTCCTTTAACACGTGATTCAACCACTTTTCATCCAAAATACACTCTCTTCTCTCAAAAACCTCTCAAGAACAACCTAGGGCTTTTCATAGAAGATTCAGAATCAAGAATTTCCTCCGTCAATCTTCACAAAATCATGAACTAAGGTATGTATAGTGTTCATTCATGGACTCCTTTCGTCCATCAAGCCCAAGAATCTCTTTTCTAAAGTCAATATTTTAGATTTTCTTTATGAACTTCAAGTTGGGTTTATTTTGTTTATGTTGAGAATGATCAATTGAATTCAAATCCATGATAGGTGATTGATGTTATGTGGAATTGATTTGCATAGATGTATATTCATGTGAATCTATGATTAAAACCTAGGATGATGAAATTAGATGTTGAATCATGATGTGTAATTGTTGAATAATGGTTTTTACATATATTACGCCTATCATGTGTTTGATTAAATGCCTAAATGAAGGAAAAGAGCCTAACTAGCATGATACCATGAAATTCCCATGTATGTACAAGTTATGCCTATCACATGTTTTGATGAAATTCTTCTATAAATATATTATGGATTATGATGTTAGTTGTATGTTCAAGTAAGTTATGCTTGGTCAGTTTCCTTCCATCGAGTCTTAGGGGTACTTGTACCCAAAACATTAGTTGTGTGCCTAGGGCCATGTCATGTTTTCAAGATACTCTTAGTCAAGTGATGAACCTTAGATTCAGACAGTCTTATGACTCAAGAAATCTCCATGATCTCACAAAATCAGTCAGTTGTCAGATATCCATAGTATTCCATCAATCAACGAAATTCAGTAACTCAGCCCATATTCAGTTCAGTAAATCATGTTCAGAGTCTAATCAGATGGGAGTAGAAATTAGCACCGAGTGAACCCAAGGATGGGAATACACACTATTATATGAGGGTGTGATTCTTAAAAGTCGTCCTTGCATTCTAGAGCTATGTATCCAGCATAGGTTGAGACATCAACACTGCCCGATGAGGTGGATAAACACTGTCAGATAAGGGTCCCACCATTCTCGTATAAGGGACACTATCAGATGAGGGTCACCCATAACTTGTCCTTACCGGTGGCATGGTATTGACACCCTTCCAATTGGGGTTACAGATTGGAACCCAACTCAACCATAATGGCATATCAGGGAATATCGATTAGATAACTACTTCCCATAGTTTCATGTTACAAAATCAGGACTGCCAGATACAGTCAATCACTCTTAGTAATAGAACTCAAATAATTCTTTAGATTTTAGGACTGTTAGACACAGTCAACTCAGATACAGTACAAAACTCAGATAGTTCCATCAGATTCAAGACTGTCAAATACAATCACTCATGTTATCAGTCATATTTAGATTCAATAATCATGTTATTATAGTATTAGTGTCAGTTGTTATGTCTCATGCATGTATTGTCACGCTCATGATAGTTAGTTTTTATTATTGTTCATGCATATGAACCCAATGCATTCAACCTACCTCGCATGCATACTAGTACATTCAAAGTACGGATGCATTTACGCTATGGTGTCTTATACCATAGCTTCAGAGACACGAGCTCCAGAGCATCAGTAGATTCTAGATATCCATAGACAGAGTTAGAAGTGAGTCCTCCTCTTTTGAGGACATGATTATTTCCCTATCATCTCATTAATAAGTTTATTAGTTGGAGTTAGTTCGGGACATATCCCATCAACTCCTTACTCAAGACAGTTAGTCAGTTAGAGACTTTCTAGACTATCATATTTCAGACTTCAGTATTTTCAATTTTGTTTGGGGTATTCTATTACCCCACACAGATGTTATATCATTCAGATCATGTTTATAATTGAACCTTATGGCCTTTTAGTGCATCTTTCTGTATTATTATTATTCAGTATTCTATGTAGTATATAGGTGCAGATATCAGTCATGAGTTAGCTTGTGGTCCTTTGGGATCATGAGCACCATATAATATTTTGGGTACCAGATTCAGGGCGTTACATGGTCAAATGGCAGGGTGTTCCATTGTCCATTATTTCAGATAAAGGTACCCATTTCACATCTCATTTCTGGAAAGCATTCCTAAAGGGTCTTGGTGCCCGAGTTTACCTTAGTACAGTTTTCCACTCTCAGATAGATGGTCAAGCAGAAAGGACCATTCAGACTTTAGAAGATATGTTGCGAGCATGTACGATAGACTTTAAGGGTAGTTGGGATGACCACTTGCCTTTGATTTAGTTCGCATATAACAACAACTAACACTCTAGTGTTCAGATGGCTATATGTACTTGAAGATCTCTCCTATGAAAGGAGTGAAGCGGTTTGGTAAGAAGGGGAAACTCAGTCCCTGATACGTTGGTCCTTACCAAATTCTTAGCCATTTTGGAAAGGTAGCTTACGAGCTTGAGTTGCTTTCAGATCTATCTTAAGTCCATCCAATGTTTCATGTCTTCTGGCTAAAGAAATGCATCGGTGACCCATCATTCATAATCCCTATATAGGGCATAGATGTTAAGAACAACCTCTCTTACAAAGAGATCCCAGTCAAAATCCTTAATTATTAGATTCATAGAATGAGGAAGAAAGAAGTCCCTCTAGTAAAAAATCTATGGAAGAATCAGTCCTTTAAGGAAGCTACTTGGGAAGTAGAAGCAGATATGCAGAACAGATATACTTACCTCTTCTCCGCAAACTCAGATTTAGTTCAGGGTAATAGTTTTCCTTAAGCTTATTCAGTTTTATATTCAGATTTCAGTTACAAACTTGGTATTAGTTAGCATTGCATATTAAGTTATAGGTTCATGAGCAGTTCAATCATGTATTCATGCATCAAATATGCATATCCAATATGAGAAACTCAGCTTATCAGTATTCCCAGTTATGCATTCATGAATTATGTTCAGCTATGTACTCATGCATAAGATATGCATGCTCAGTATGATAATTCAGTATATCAGCGATCTCAATCATAGAAATATGCTTCAGCTATGCATGCCAGTGTCTAAGTCCAATCTCTCTTTACTCTCAGTCTCAGCAGTCTCATTCGAGGATGAATGTTCCCAAGGGGGATATAATGTAAGACCCCACAAAATCCTAAACTTAATTCAGTACTTTAGGCTTGTCAAGGAGTCCCAAAATTTGAATATTTTAGCTAAGTACTCAGACTTAGTGTTATTTTAACCTATGAAGGTTGGAAATCTTATTTTTCTACCATTACATCCATTAAATGTTGATTTTTAGGTTGATTCATGATCAAGGAGGTCCATAGGTGTTCCCAGATGAGTTTTAGATTTTTTAGACCTCATTTGAAACATGTTTCAATGCCCAAATTCCAGTGAGCCAACCAAAAATTAGTGCGATGCATTGGCTATTGCATGGATGCCATCAAAGCGGTGCATCGACCTACGCGTCGCTAACCCAGATTTCTGTCATTCAAAGACCGCATTCTTAGGGGTATTTGAGTCTTTTTCCCTGGACCCTCAACCCCCAAAACATGAAATTAAACACCCTATAGAGCAAATATAGTCATTCTTTCTCAAAATCTCTCAAGAACAAAACCCTAGAAGCTTTAATTTCAAATCAAGGGCACAAGATTCCACCATAAACTTTTAGAAATTCTTCAACAAAGGTAGGTAAAGTGTTTATCCAAGGGCTCCACCCTTAGAGTCCAAGAATCTCTTTTGAACTTTAATTAATTGATTTTAAGATTTCCATGTCTGAAATAAAAGTTTATCCATGATTTCTATTTGGATTAAGTTCCTAATTCACGATTATATATATATATATATTTCATGTTAAATTGATCATTATGTGTGCAGATTCATGTGAATCCATGATAAACCCTTGAATTGTAAAATTAGAGTTGAATTATGATGCTCACTTATTGTTCAATACTATGTGCATATATTATGCTCACCAAGTGCTTAATAAATTGTCCATGTGAACTATTAAGAGAATGAAATCATGTCAAGTTAGGTTATGTGCAAGTTATATTGTGCAAGTATATGTCAAAATGCCCCAATGAATAAATGATGATCAAGTACTTAGCTTATATGGTTCAAGTTGTGCCATGTCTCTTAATTTATGCTATCGAGTCCTGGGGGTACTTGTACCCAACAATTTAGCTGCTTGTCTAGATCCATGGTCAGTCACAGAGCAAAATTAGTCATGTCACGATTAGTAGAATTCAGTCAATATAGAACTTAGAAAAATTTAGTGAACTCAAAATTAGCCCAATTCAGTTATACAGTACGATCAGTAACAGTATAGTCTAGTATAGTACAATTTAGAATTCAATCCAGTGTCTATTCAGTTGGGAGTAGGATTCAGCACCTAGTGAACCCAAGGATGGGGACTCACCTTCCAATAGAGGGTGTGATCCTTAGAAGCAATCCTTGTATTCTATAACTATGTAGCCAGCGTTGGTTGAGACATCAAACCTACCATATGAGGGTTGATGAGGTGTTTTAACCTATTCATTGAGGGTTCCACCATTCACATTAGAGTACCTGCCAGATGAGGGTATCTCTTCAGTTTTCTTTACCTGTGGCAAGGTACTAACATCCTTCTAACTGAGGTTACAGGTTGGACCCTAATCAATTTAGTGAGTGGAATGTTGGTTAGATAATTACCTCCCACAGTCTCAGTTTCAATCTCAGTCTTAGAATAGAACTCAGTTTAGTTTAATAGATTAAGGACTATCAGACATAGTCAATCAACTCAGTATAGAACTCAGTATGGTTTTACAGTATTCATAACTGTCAGATACAGTTATTCAGATAATAAGTAATACAGTATTCGTAAACTCAGATATTGGTTATTAGTATTCATATTCAGTACTCAGTACTAGCACGATCTCAGTTACAGTCTATGTATTCATGCATGTTTTCTTACCCAGTCATACTCATGTTATTCAGTTATTATTGTGCTTGCATATAAACCCATGCCTTTTACCCTACCTCACTAAGCATACCAATATATTCAAAGTACTAACGCATGCTTTTCTTTGCGCTATGATGTTTTATATCATAGGTTCAGACGTATGGGCTCCAGAGCATGCTTAGTAGTTTATATTCTTAGCTTTCAGAGTAGTGGTGAGTCCTCATAGTTCGAGGACATGCTTATTATTTACACTACCTCAGTTTTATTTCAGTAGATAGAGTTAGTTGGGGGCTTGTCACATAAACTCCATAGTTTAGATAGTTAGAGGCTTTTCAAACTAGAGTATTTCTAGGCAGTTGTTCAGTTTTTCAGTACTTATATTCAGTTTTTGTATTTTGATACTGCATTTAGATTTATTTATAGATTTGAACCTTATGGAACATGTTTCCACCTATTTTCAAAATCATTACAGTATTTATTTCACAGTTATTACAGCAGGTACAAGTTATAGGTTAGCTTGTCGTCCTTCGAGATTATGAGCACCGTATAGCGTCTGGGGTACAGACTCGGGACATTCTATATGGACTGGTAGGAAATAAGCTAATTAGATCATCCTGTATACAATAACCCAAACTAAATCATGCTGACAATGAGTACGTGGAAAACCCATCACAAAATCTATGTTCACCTCCTCCGACTATCAAGTGGGAATATCGAGATCCTGTATGGCCCCACTAGGATTCTGGTGCTCAATCTTAATCTACTGACATGTTGAGCAATAAGCCACAAACTCTGCAATATCTCTCTTCATCCCACTCTACCAATAGACTTCTCGTAAGTCATAGTACATCTTAGTGGCCCCTGGATGAATTGAGTAGCACTCACCATGCACTTCTGCGAGAACCTGCTCCCTCAAGTCATCTATATCTGGTACACATAGCCGACCCTGACAACCCAATACACCATCTCCCACTTGGGATAAAACCTCTACCTTCTGATCTTTGATTAATTCTTTCAACTTAACTATACTGGGATCCCTATCCAGCTTTCTTTTCACCTTGGAAACAAGAGATGATTCTTAACTGATTTGCACCCATATACTACCTTATCTTTAATCGGCTAAGCGGACACCTAGTCTGGGAAGCTGATGAACTTCCCAAACTAACTTCTTCTTATTATCTTCCACGTGACCAACACTACCCATAGACATCCTGCTGAGATCATCAGCCACTACAACGGCCTTGCCCGGATGGTATAGAACATTCATGTCATAATCTTTCAACAACTCCAACCACCTTTTCTGACACAGGTTAAGGTCTTTCTAAGAAAATATATACTAAAGGATGTTATGATCAGTGAACACATCAACATGCACTCTATATAAATAGTGCATCCAAATATTTAAGGGAAGCACTACTGCCGCTAACTCAAAGTCATGAGTGGGATAGTTCTTTTTATGGGGCTTAAGCTGTCTTGAGGCATAGGTTATAACCTTACCTCTCTGCATCAAAACACACCCTAAACCAACCCTGGAAGTATCACAATATACCATAAATCCTTCTGAACCATCTGGTAAAGTCAAAACTGGGGCTGTAGTGAGTCGAGTCTTCAACTCTTAAAAACTCTTCTCTCAAGAATCTGACCACTAGAATTTGACTTTTTTCTAAGTCAATCTGGACATATAGTATGCAATAGAAAAAAGTACCTCAACAAACCATCGATAATGGCTGGCCAAGCCCAAGAAACTTCAAATATCTGATGGAAAAATAGGTCTAGGCCAGTTTATCACTACTTCGGTCTCTTGGTATCAACTCTAATGCCATCATCAAAAATGATATAGACAAGGAAAGCTACTGATGTTAGCCATCTATAATTCACACTTATTGAATTTGGTGAATAATTGATGGTTTTTAAGAGTCTGTATACTATTCTGAGATGGTCTGCATAATCATGTTCACTGCGGAAGTAGACAAGAATGCCATCTTTAAAGACTATGATGAACATGTCCAAGTATTGCATGAACATTTGGTTTATCAGGTCCATGAAAGCTGTTGGGGCATTAGTAAGTCCAAATGACATGAATAATAATTTGAAGTGACCATACCAAGTTCTGAAAGATGTTTTTGGAATGTCACAATCTCTTACTCTAAGCTGATGATAGCCTGAGATAGGTCTATCTTAGAAAAATAACTGACACCCTGAAGTTGATCAAACAAGTCAATGATTCTGGGAAAGGGATACTTGTTCTTGACTGTGACTTTATTTTGCTGAAGGTAGTCTATACATATTTTGAGAGAACCATCTTTATTGCACACAAATAGAACTGGTGCACTTCACGAGGACACCATGGGTCTAATGAATCCCTTATCTAGGAGATCCTTCAACTGTTCTTTTAATTCCTTAAGTTCTACTGGAGCCATTCTATATGGCGGAATAGAGATGGGCTGAGTATTTGGAAAAATGTTAATTCTAAAGTCAATTTCCCTTTCTGAAGGAACTCCGAGAAGATCTTCGGGAAACACATCTGGAAATTTACATGCTACTGACACTAATTTAAGATTAGGGGTCTTTGAACTAGAGTCTTAGACTCGAATGAAATAATAGATACATCCCTTAGATATCATTTTTCTCGCCCTAAGGTAAGAAATAAGCTGACCCCTAAGTGCTGAAGTACTACCCTTCCACTCTAGGATAAGTTCATTCTAGAACTGGAATTGGACAATCCTATTTCTGCAGTCAATTGAAGCATAGCATGAATAAAGCAGTCTATGCTATGAATGATATCAAAATTTGTTAGCACTAATTCTACTAAGTCTGTTGAAGTGATTTTTTGAGATACCTTAATCGGACAGTCCCTGTATACCTGTAGGGCTATGATAGATTTTTCCACTAGGGTAGAGACTGAAAAAGACTCTACTAGAATCTCAGGACTAACTCAAAAGTCAATGGCTATATAAGGATTTACAAAATACAAGAAAGCTCCTGGATCTAGAAAAGCATAAACACATAAATAATAAACTTATAACGTACCAATGACCAAATTAGGAGAACTTTCCTAATCCTGTTGGGATTGGAGTGCATCGAGGTAGTTTGGGCGTTGACCACTAGTGGTGCTGGAAGAGACACCCTACTGAGTTGGGTGACCGGCTAGAATTGACGACTAATGGGACTGGCCCTGGTAGCGCAAATCCCTAACTTTCTAAATAAGTACCCGAAAAACCTAAATCCGATGGCCTAGCTTTCCACATCTAAAGAACACAACACTGTCAGCACTACACTAACCCTGATGGTTTTTGCCATACTTTTGGCAAAGAGTATTCATTCGGGCACTGCTAATACTACCTCGGGGTTTAGGACCTGATACCGTATCTCTATTACTATCTCTGAATTTCATCACTAGAGTAATGGCTAAGGATGGAGCTGGAACTGAGGATTTTAGATGGAATCGAGAATGATTTCCACCCTCTGATTTAGGCTGAGCGAAGTTGAAGCTACCTGTTCTCGCCCCCTTATTCTCCATCTCCTTATCTTTATTTTTAGCCTCCTTTATCTACTAAGCATGGAACATGAGCCTAGATATATGCAAATTCTTAATCTGAATTACGGTCCTACACTCCTTGACTACACTGTTGGACACCCTCAACATAAACTTACTCATCATTGACGTACTATTTACTACCACGTGAGGAGCATATTTGGTTAACTGAGTAAACTTGAGAGAATATTCTTGTACTATCATATTTCCCTGCTTCAGATGTATAAACATCAAAACCTTAGCTTCCCTCAACTCTAGTGGGAAGAACCTATTAAGAAAAGAGGTGGCGAACTTCTCCCATTCTATGGGCCCTACATCTGCATCCCTTTCTGCCTTCCACGGCTTGAACCAGGAGTAGGCCACATCCTGTAACTGATATGCAACCAACTCAGCACTCTTACTAGTAGTCACTACTATAATGTCTGTGACTTTCTACACCTGATCAAGGAATTCCTGTAGGTCCTTATCAGACTTAGACCCGGTAAAAGATGGAGGGTTCATTCTTGTAAAGTCCTAAATTTTAGTTGCAGCAGTATTGGCCACTGGGTTGGCTAGAACGGTAGTTGGCCATTTATTTTGGGTAGATACTAAATTAGCTAGAGTGGTAAATGTAGCCCTGAATTCTATATGGGAGACATGTTCGTCTAGAGGATCTGCCTAGATGGGCTGAGGGGCTGGCTAATTTCTTATTCATTTTCCATTCTTCTAGGGAGGCATGTTTTATAAACGGAAGAGAGAAAAGGATTCGACGGAGATTTTAATTTGAGCTTATGCTCACTCGTATGACATAAATATTGAAAGAAGGGAAACTTTTCCTAAAAACATCTCGTAGCCTCCTGTCCATAAGTATGGTGTACTACACATCCATGTACAAGACTCTACTAGATGTGGCTTTCAGACTTCCTAGTACTTTGTTAAACCTTAGACTCTGATACCAAGTTTGTAACACCCTGAGTCTGTATCCAAGACTCTACACGGTGCTTGTGACCCCAAAGGACCCCCAGTTAACCCATGACTGGTACCTGCTATGAGCACTAAATAATAACAACACTGTAATAATGATATTACTGAAATAATTGAAGAAGGTAGGCTGAAATCACCATAAGGTTCATAACCAAAAACAAATACTAAAACTGAAAACTAAATACTAAAATATCTGTCTGAAATACTCTAGTCTGAAAGCCTTTAACTAGCTGAATAGGGAGTTGATGGGAAAATTTCCCAACTAACTCTTTCTACTAAAAATGCTGATATACTGAAATACTAAAAGATATCATTATCCTTGAACTATGATAACTCACCACTAATCCGTTGTTGATAATCTGGGCTGCTAAGGACAGTACAGAGACCGTGAACCTATGATATAAGACATCATAACAGAAAAGAAATGTATGCGTCAGCACTTTTAATGTACTGGTATGCTAAGTGAAGTAGGCTGATATGCATGGGTTCATATGCATGAACATAACTGACTGAGTGATGTGTGAGCAATTGCTAACATATTTAAGGCCTTTAACTTAGAATAATTGCGAAGTCTTAAGAAAATTTTGTTGTTTTTGATTTGTTTATGTTTGATTTTATAGTTTAAGCTGATGAGATAGAGAACAAACAAGAATGGAAGCAAAGAAGTTGAAATTTGGAGAAATCTGAAGAGAAGTATGGCTGATGACATTTGTGATAAGTTGTCAGCCTTATGATAGGCAATTGAACGCTTAAGTAGGCTGAGAGATATTTGAGCATAACATCAATAAAGATAGCTTGTTATCCTACCCACCATGAGAATCTTGAATCACCTTTAGCATCTTTCATGTACCGTAAGCCCTACTGAACATAATTCTGGTTATTTCATAAACTCTTGATTACAAATATCGAAATTAAAGTTACAAACTATTATTCTTGAAACTTAAACCCCTTATTTCAGGAAACATTAAACTATCAGTGAATTAAATCGCAAACAACTTAGGTTCATACCTTATTCCCTGTGGGATTCAACCCCAACCTAGTTGGGTTTTATATTGACAACTATCTATTATACCTATTCAAGAGTGTAATTTGAGCGTTATCAAAAATGGTGCCGTTGCCGAGGAATATGGTTGTAAATTGAAAGTTAGTGTGCACTAATTGATTATTAGTTAAGTTTCCTAGATTTCTTTTTGTTTGTTGTTTTTATTTAAATGTAGGATCTTTGTTGTTTATGCCAAAAACAAGAAGTTCCAGAGAACTATTATTACCAATTAATCCAGAATCGTAGCTGATCGGAAGAATGGTAGAATAGCAAGAGGATGATAGACTGGCAGCCTTGGCCACGGCTCAAGTGAACGTACAGAATGAGGGTCAAAAAGTATGTCATCCAAACCTTGATGATGAAGACTTGGGTGATGAGGAATTACTAAATCCTCAAAGCCCAAGGTGAGCAGAGGAAATTGCTGCACCAGTGCAGCAAAATTTCAATAAAAACCATCCAATCAGAGGAAGGTATGGTCTACAGCCTTTCCAATACAAGGTTGATGATGATGATGAAGGAATGGACGGAGTAGGTGCAGCAAGTGCAATCATTCCTCCACCGTTGGCACCTGGTGAAAAATTCAACATAATAAGTACCATGATTCAACTCCTAAATTTGAAGGGATTGTCCAGTGGCCTACTTGGTGATGATCTAAACATGCACTTGGTGAACTTTATCACCATCTGCAAATCTTTTGATAATTTGAGAGTAAGCCAGAATGCAATACGGTTGAAATTGTTTCCATTGTATCTCTTTGGAGAGGCAACAATGTGGTTAAATAGGATAACACCTGATTCTATCACCCACTGGAGGGAGTTGAAAGAAGCATTCCTAGAACAGTTTTTTCCACCCTCCAGGAGGATACAGTTAAGAGACGAGATTAGTAATTTTAGACAGCTCCCTACTAAAGCTTTGGATAAGACATAGAAGAGGTTCACGAAGAAGATGACATAGTGTCCGAACCATAATATGACAGACCCACACTAGATGGAAACTTTGTATAAGGCTCTCAACTCTTTAACAAAAGTCGATTGTAGATAATGCTGCTGGTGGTTCATTTGTTGATCTGTCTTTTCAAGATGCCTCATATATGCTGAATAGGATGACCAAACTGAGTTGGGCTTGGCATACCAGGGATTTTGTGGTAGCTAGCTCGACTATTTCTATTAGTCTGACTGTAGAGCAGCGCAGAAGAGATAAAGAGCGAGAACAAGACATGGCCCACCTAAAGACATAGATGGACTTGCTGGCCAAGCACTTGCTTTTAGGCAAGACTGAAAAGGTCAAAGCTATGGAATCTCAGTGCACTATGGCTACTAATGAGAGGAGGCAAACTATATGAGTAATCAGGGGGTTTTCAAGGCAGTAGCCTAAGAAATCAAGGTCGGAACTTTTATGACAAGCCTGATTGTAAAGATAGGGAGCAAGAAAACTGGAGAAGCAATAATGATAGAAGTGGTTTATATGTTCCTCCTGGAATTCGGGATGTTACACCAACTATCTGTAGCAAGATTTCCATGAAAGACATGATGGAAAAATTGTTGAAGGGAGTTGAGGCTACCAACTCGGGGGTAACTACTATGAAGAGTAAATTCTCTATCTTGAGTCAGTTGGTTAGTTCACACACCACTTCTATAAAGCATTTTGAGTAGCAGATGAGTCAACTTTCTGCAACACTAAACCAGAGAAAAAGTGGTACTTTACCTAGTGATTTGGTTCAGAATTTGCAGAATGATGGATCATACATGGTGATTACCACTAGGAGTGGCAAGATATTACTTAGCTCATCTGTGGGCAAATCTGTAGATGGTGACATAATTGTTAATGAATTTGAAGAAATCAATCTAGTGGAGTCTGAGAAGTGGGATAGTTTTATTGATACTTTGGATAAGGAAAAAGAGAAGGAAAAGGAAGTGGTGTTGAAAAATATCCCAAGAACACCACCTCCTTTTCCTCAATGATTGAAGAAGAAGGCTGATGATGCAAAATTCAGAAAATTTATGGCAATGCTCAAGCAATTGACAATAAATATGCCTTTTGTTGAATCACTTGAGCAAATACCAGGATACGCGAAATTCATAAAGGACCTTGTGAATAAGAAAAGAGCTCTGACCTATGAATTGGAGGAAAATATCCACTATTGTAGCACTATTTCTACAAGGACCTTGGTGCATAAGAAGCCAGACCCAGGTGCATTCATTATTCCCTGTACAACCGGGACTATGGAATTTGCCAAGGCATTATATGATCTGGGAGCAAGCGTTAATTTGATGCCACTGACTGTTTATAGAAAGATGGTTTTGGGAAATACCACACCCACTAACATAAGACTCGTGATGGAGCATAGGTTAGTAAAGTGACCTGTTGGTATTCTTTATGATGTGTTAGTGAAGGTGTCCAACTTTATATTCCCAGTGGACTTCATTATTCTGGATTACGAGGTGGACATTCAGGTGCCCATATTCTTGGGTTGACCTTTCCTCACAACCGGGAGTGTGTTGATTGATTTGAAAGCAAATGAGCTCTTATTTAGGATAAACGATAAAGTGGTACAGTTTGATATGGACAAACCAATGAAGCAACATGAAGAAATAAGTGTGTTCTCAGTAGTTGATGGGTATTATAAGGACGAATAGGATGTGTCCATAGTTGAGCAACTTGTTATCAAACCTTTGGCCGCGGTCATGATGAATTACGATAGTAAAGGAATCAGGGAGTATGAAGAGACAGTTTGTGCCTTGACAGGAATGGGTTCATATCTTTATGCTCTTAAAATTCTAGACCTTGATTTAGCTAATCGACCAACACCACCGCCAAGCTATCTATTGAGGAGCCTCCAGTGTTGGAATTGAAAGAACTACCTGGACACTTATGGTATATGTTTTTGGGTGGTGGAATCATGCTTTCTGTTATTATTGCAGCTGATTTGGGTGAACAATAGGTGAATGCACTTATTTCAATACTTCAAAGGTATAATAGAGCTATAGGGTGGACCATCTTAGTTATTATTGGCATTCTACCAAGCATCTGCACGTATAAAATTCAACTTAAGAAAGATTTTATTCCAACCATAGAGCATCAGCGCCGTCTTAACCCACCAATAAAAGAGGTATTTAAGAAGGAGATTATTAAGTGTTTGGATGCAGGAGTGGTTTACCCTATTTCTAACTGCAAATGGGTGAGCCTAGTACACTGCGTGCCCAAAAAAGAGTGCATGATGGTGGTTGCTAATGAAAGAAATGAGTTGATCCCACTTAGGTTTGTAACTGGGTGGAGAGTTTGCATGGACTACCGCAAGCTGAATTCTTGGACTCTGAAAGACCACTTCCCGATGCCCTTTATGGACCAAATGCTTGATCGATTGGTTGGAAAGGGGTGTTATTGCTTCTTGGATGGTTATTATGGATATAAAAAAATCTTCATTGCTCCTGAAGATTAGGATAAGATGACATTCACATACCCATATGATATCTTCTTACTTAAGAGGATACTATTTAGGCTATGCAATGCACCCGTCACTTTTCAACGGTGTATGATATCTATCTTCTCAGACATGGTGGAGGACACCATAAAGGTATTCATGGATGATTTCTCTATGGTGGGTGATTTATTCGAGATATGTTTGGCAAATCTAAATCTAGCCTTCCAAGCTATTTCATGGTAAAGGAGGGCATCATTCTCGACCACAAAATTTCCAAAAAAGGGATAGAAGTTGATAGAGAAAAAGTGGAAGTTATTGAGAAACTACCACCTCCCAATTCAGTGAAGGAAGTGCATAGTTTTCTTGGATATGCTGGCTTTTATTGGAGATTTATAAAAGACTTCTCAAAGGTTTCAAATCCACTTTGCAAACTTATGGACAAGGAAGTGAAATTTTCATTCGATAATGAGTGCTTGAAGGCATTTGAATGCCTTAAAAAGAAGCTGATTGAGGCCCTTATTTTTATTGCACCTGACTGGGTAAAACCATTTGAGATCATGTGTTATGCAAGTGGTGTTGCCCTTGGAGCTGTATTGGAAGAAAAGAGGGATAAATTGTTTCATTCGATATATTACACCAGCAAAGCACTGAATGGAGTGCAAAAGAATTACACCGTCACTGAAAAGGAACTTCTGGTTGTATGTATGCTTTGGACAAGTTCAGAGCTTATCTACTTGTGAACAAAGTGGTGTTCCACATCGACCATACTGCCTTGAGGTATTTCATGGCAAAGAAGAATGCAAAACCAAGGTTGATTAGATGGGTATTACTGCTGCAAGAATTTGACTTTGAGGTCAAAGATAGAAAAGGTTGTGAAAACCAGGTTGCAAATCATCTGCCTAGAATGGAAGGCAAACAAAAAATGAGTGATGAAACGAAGATAAATAATGCATTCCTGATAAGGAGATCCTAGCTTCCCCTATGGACAAATTGCCTTGGTACGCAGATTATGATAATTATGTTGTAAGCGAGGTCATCCCAGATAATCTTTTTTTCCATCAAAGGAAAAAATTCTTACATGATGTGACACATTACTTCTGGGATAAGCCGTATCTTTTTTAGTGATGTACAGATAATATTATAAGGAGATGCATGCCGGAAGTAAATGTATTGTGCATATTAGAAGCATGTCATGCTTTCTCAGTTGGGGGTCACCATATAGGTGACCGAACGGCTAAGAAGGTGTTGCAGATTGGCTATTACTGGCCAACATTGTTCAAGGATGCCCATGATTTTATGCTAAGATGTGATCAATGTCAGAGGCAGGGGTCAATCTCTAAAAGACATAAGATGCCCTAGACTAACATGCTTGAAGTGAAATTGTTTGATGTCTGGGGCATTGATTTCAAGGGTCCTTTTGTAAGATTTTATGGGAAGAAGTCTATTTTAGTTGCCGTTGAATACGTCTCAAAATGGGTTGAAGCTGTGGCCTTGTACGATAATGAAGGGAAGAGGGTTATTGCTTTTCTCAAGAAGAACATCTTCTCTCGCTTTGGAGTACCACGTACTATTATAAGTGATAGAGGCTCTCATTTTTTCAACAAAATGTTTCAACCAGCATTGGAAAAATATAAAGTGAAATAGCACAGAGTGGCTACTCCATACCACCAATAAACCAGTGGGAAAGTGGAGGTGTCAAATCATGAGATTAAAGCCATCCTAGCCAAAACGGTGAAGACTAGCTGGAAGATTGGTCTCGAAAGCTCGATGATTCTTTGTGGGCACATCGAACTACTTTCAAGACACCTATTAGCATGTCACCATTTTAGCTGGTCTATGGAAAAGCTTGCCACCTACTAATAGAGCTGGAGCACAAGGCCTTATGGGCACTCAAAAGGTTAAATATTTATAGAAGGAAGCAGCAAAGCTAAGACTGGGGCAATTGATTAGATGGATGAATTCCATATCAGGGCATATGAACGAGCAGATCTATATAAAAAAAGATGCAAACATACCATGATTGGAGAATAGAGAAATGAGAATTCCAAAAAGGTAACTTGGTGCTTCTGTGCAATTCCAGACTAAAACTGTTCCTAGGTAAGCTGAAATCTAAGTGGTCAGGCCTTTTTAAAGTTAGTCAAGTCCACTCATCTGGAGTAGTGGAACTTGAAAATAAGGATAGCAGTACCTTCAAGGTAAATGGGCAACGTGTCAAGCTTTACATTGACTCGAAAGAATCGATGAAAAGTATCACCATTATCTATCTCGATGAAGTTTAAAGTAATTGAGATACCAAAGTAGTACCGCGACGTTAAATCAGGAGCTGTATGGGAGGCAACCCATGACCCCCAAGATTGATCCATTCTAGGTATACTCTAACCCTTAGTGTTGTTTTGCTTTGATTTTAAGTTGAGGGTGTAGGGTATGTTTTTGTAACATACTTTGTGATGACTAGGAGAAATACAAGTACAAAAAGCAGTTTACATGTTTTGATTGATGTTTGAACACCTCTCAAATGTTTTTTTTGCAAAACTGTGTGAATTACATTTACTTGTGACAATTATGAATCTTGTTGTGACATTAGTTCTAGCTGCTTGACGATCATTACTGAGCAATTTCAAGAACTATATAAGTGATAGCATGTGATATACTTGCATTCCATATGTGTGTGAGCAACTACTTAATTCTCTCTATATGCTAAAGCCAGAATTGTCTGGTTAGTCGTACCATAGTTGAAGGGTAGGGGTTAGGAAAGGATCATAGATCGTTTTGTTGATTAACCCACTTTTAGCCTAAATAGCCTTCCCTGTGTGCATAATACTCCTTGATCCTTGTTTTGGTCCTAAATTGACCATTTCTTTCTTGTGACACCTTTTACCTTTCTATTTATACCATAATGAACCTGTTTTGGCCCTGTTCCTCCTTGGATACTGTATACCTTGACCTAGGAAAACATCCTAAGTTGAGGGTAGCTATCATAGGGATGTATGGAGTAAAATGAGTATGAAGAAGGGTAGAATAAAAGAAAATGAATAAAAGTTGGGTGCTAATCTAAAAAAAAAAAGCACCCAACTTGAATATGTATGATCAAGTGAAGCAAAAAAGAGAAAGAGATTAATAAGTGAACCCCAAGAGAGTAGTGTAGTGTCAAGGAGGAATAGTCACTCTAAATGTCCTTAAATATCACACCAGCCCTAGCCTACATTACAAGCCTAAAATAAGTCCTATAGTGATCCTACCTGGCCTATCTGAAGGACTTGGTAATAAAAATAAGGGCAAGCCTATGGTACTTGGCATACACTAATTGGAACTTCATTTTGAGAGTGAAAGTCTTTTGATGACCCCAATATTTACATTTTTGATTCCTTACATGAGAGGAGGGGGATTTCTTTATTGTGAGGGCACACTGGTATCGTTGCTAGCTACTTGCTTGTTTAGAAAGTGAAGAATTGGTATATAAAGGGTTGTTGTGGCTAATATTGATGCCATCGCCTGAGTCCTTTATGTTACATTATGGTTTTTCAATGGTATACACAGTTAATTTTAATTGAATTGACCTTGGAGGTGGTAACTATGTCCTGAGCTTAAATGGAAAATTGGGTGATGAATGTGCTATGTATTCTCTTAGTTAGGTTGAGTTGCTTGAGTACAAGGAATTGTTTTAAGTTGAGGGTGTTGATGTGTGAGAAATTGCTAACATATTTAAGGCCTTTAACTGAGAATAATTGCAAAGTCTTAAGCAACTTTTGTCGTTTTTGATTTATTTATGTTTGATTTTATAGTTTAAGCGAATAAGATAGAGAACCAACAAGAATGGAAGCAAAGAAGTTACAATCTGGAGAAATCTAAAGAGAAGTATGGCTGACGACATCTGTGATAAGTCGTCATCCCTATGATAGGCTATCATAGTTGTCATCAGACTTAACTAGAGACTTGGCATGAGTTGAAGCCTTTGACGACATTCATGATAAGTCATCATCCTATTGATAAGTTACCAAGGCCATCGTCAGACTTAACCAGAGAATGGAAGTTAAAGAGAAGTTTTGATGACATTTTATGACAAGGTGTCAGAGTTGTGATAAAGCATCAGGATCATCGTCAGCCTTAGGCAGAAATTAGCAAAAGGGAAGAGGAGCTGATGACATCTATGATACATTGTCAGACTCCTGATACTTCGTCATCCATATCGTCATTCTTAGGCGGAGCTTGTCAACATTGAAGGAAATCTGATGCTATTCCTGATAAGGCATTAGACCCTTGATAATGTATCACTTAATAGCGTCACCTGTCCGAGAAATTTACTTAAGTTGTTATTTTATTTCCTCAATTAGACTCAAGTATAAAGAGCAACTTTTAGGGTTTTCTAATTATCATTGACATATCTTGCAATATACGTTGTGCATGATTTTTCTCTCTCTTTAGTTCCAATATGCTCTAGAACATTATTGTTGAGAGAAGATTGTCGTCAATATTTTGGGAGTTTTGTATTGAGATTCAGTTCAAGTTACACTTCTTGATTTTTATCATCGTTGTAAGTTAATCTGCCCAACTATGAATTCAACTTGTGTACTTGTTTATTGCATCATGAGTGACTAAACTTCATTAACCTAAATTATGGAATGTAGGGTTAGGTCTTGATAAGGTGCTAAGTTTTTAAGATTCAATAGGTGGTAGGATTTCTTGATAATTCTGAAGCTTTAATTAACTTCTGTTGGTTTCAAATAGTAGGCACACCCGCTTTGATTTGCTTGAGAAAGAAATCAAATATAGTAGGAAGTGAATTATCAATAGGGACTCAGAAATACTTTGTTTCATAATCAGCACTGTAACAAGGTTGGTTAACCTAAGGTAAAATCTGGGCAGTGAATAGAAATTCCCCAAGTCCGAGAGGATTAGGAAATTGAATGGTTAATTAGGCTGAGAGACATTTGAGCATAACATCGATAAAGATAGTTTGTTATCCTACCCACCATTAGAATCTTGAATCACCTTTAGTATCTGTCATGTACCGTAAGCCCTAGTGAATAGAATTCTGGTTATTTCATAAACTTTTGATTACAAATATCAAAATTAAATTGAGAAACAATTATTCGTAAAACTTAAACCCCTCATTTCAGGAAACATTAAACTATCAGGGAATTAAATCGCAAATAACTTGCGTTCATGCCTTATTCCCTGTGGGATTCGACCCTAACCTAGTTAGGTTATATATTGGCAACGATCGCTTCCACCCATTCAAGAGTGTAATTTGAGCATTATCACTGAGTAACATAAATATAACTGAATGAGAGTACATGCATGAATACATAAACTGTAACTGAGGTCATGATAACACTGGATACTTAATTTTAAATACATATTCACTGATATCTGAGTTTACTAATACTGTATTACTGATAATTGAGTGGTTGTATATGGATGTCCTAATTCTGTAGAACTGATATGAGTTCTATACTGAGTTAGGTGACTATATCCGATAGTCATGAATATCTAGAACTGAACTGAGTTCTGTAATGAGATAGGTGACTATATCTGATAGTCCTGATTCTGTAGAACTAATCTGAGTTCTATATTATGCTGAAACTAAAACTGTTAAAGGTAATCATCTAACCAAAAAGCATTAAATCTGAATAGGTGGGGTCTAATTTTTAACCCTAGTTTGAAAGGTGTTAATACCTTGCCATGGGTACTAACACTAGAAAACTAAGATGTCAAGCCTAACTAATGGGTGACACCTGGGCGGAGTTAAGCCTAATCTTATGGGTGACCCTTGGGAGGTAGTCAAGCCTAGTCTAATGGGTGACTTCACATCCTGTACTATCTATGAAGTTCTAGAGTGCAGGGATTGCTACTAATGACTCTGCCTATCTGACGAGGAAGCCGTCATATCCTATTTCCAACTAAATAGACACTGAACGTATTTCTAAATTGTACTAGGCTGGACTGAACTATTACTGATTGTTCTGTCTAACTGAACTGAACTGAGCTCACTGAGTTCCATTAACTGAAGGAGTACTACTGAGTTTTGTTAGCTAACTGAGTTTACTAAGTTATGAACTAAGCACTATTAAGTTAAGTTCTGAACTGAACACTACTAAGTGTTAGACTGAATACTGAACTGTGACTGATTTTTTAGTACTATTGTTTATGACATCATTGATACTATTCTGTTGCTTACTATAATTCTAGGTAAACAGTTAAATTATCGATTATTAAATACCCCAGGACTTGATAGCATGAAAAGTAAACATAGCATCATCTTGAAAGCATTGCAATGTTCATAACTCATTCATAGGGACATTTGTCAAACATTTGTAGGGCATAAGCTTGCACATATGTTAGCATGTCACCATTTCCCCACTTAATTCACATGTGCAATTTATCAAACACTTGGGGGAACATAGTCTATACTCATAATACCCAACAACATGTGGACATCATGATTTCAAATTCCAAATTTACAATTCAAGGGCTTAAAAATCAATTCACATAATACAACACACATGTCAAAAAATTTATATGAATCTTGTAATAAATAATGGATTAGAAACCCAATTACCATCATATTCATGGATACAATAAAACCTAACATGGAATTTATGAAATCAATAAACATGAAGTTTTAAAATAGATTCTTAAACTCTAAGGGTGGAAGGAAACCCTTGGATGAATACTTCACATACCTTGGTACTTGAATTAATGAAGACTGATGGAGTGTTCTTGAAGATTGAAGATTGAGCCTTGAAAGTAGATTCCCTAGGGTTTGTTCTTGAGTAATTTGATAGAAAATAATGAATGTTTTTCTCTAGAAATGATTAATTTCATGTTTTTGGGGATGAATAGGGGTGAGAAAATTACCCAATTACCCCTCTGGATGCGGCTTTTTAATGAGCAGAAACCGTACCCAGTGACGCACAGGTCGGCATGCCGCATCGATGAGGTGATTCTATAGCCGACGTACCACACCAAGACTATGTTGGCTTATAGAATCTAACACTGGGAACTGGGAAAAATATTTATCGACACGATAGGCAATGCGGCGTTTTGATATCGCATTAATCTACTGGTTTGGACTCCCAAACTTGAATCAAATAATGTTCAAAAAATTCAAAACTTGTTCGGGAACAACTACTGACATTCCTGATCATGAATCAACCTAAAAATAAACATTTAAAGGCCGTAAGTGTCATCAAATGAGATCACCAACTTATGAAGGCTAAAATAAATTCTAAGTGTAAACACTTTGCTGAAATTTTCTAAGTATAGGGCCCTTATCAATCTCTAAAGGCTGAGTTGTGCTTAGAATTTTGTGGGGTCTTACAAGATCATGCAACAGTGTTGTCCATATGAATGTTATCCAAGTTCCTCCCTTGCTCTAACATTGTGGGCTATGACTTATTATTAAGGAAATAGAAGTGCAAAAGCTTATATTTCTAATGATGTGGTCATTTTTGATTGAGTCATCAAAAGGTTGTAAAATAGCACAAGGACTTGAAATGATTCCATTAGTGCATCAAAGTGTGCGTTTCAAAATGAGGTATAAGGCCTATTTAGTCCCTTTTAAAATCTTTATTACATACATCTTGCTTAAGAGAAAAGGTATGTATATGAATGTTGAGCTAGTATTTTCACCCTTGAGGTAGTATAAATTGGGCTATTATAACCTATGAATAGTAAGATAATCCCCATGTTAGTGATATAAAGTCATAAGTTTATATGTTAGAGTAGGCGGTAGCTTTTTGGTGAAAAGGTTGTTGTATTTGTGTAACCTTTAAGTGAGTTAAGGGGGTGGTATGCTCTTATGATTAGATAATAATTTATAGATTTAGGATTAACTTGTGGAACCCTTAGGGGGAGGGGACTCAGTTGTGGTATATAATTGTGAAGGTAGTTTAAAGGTATGCCCCAATATGTAGATGTGATGTGAAGAAGGAGAATGTGCTAATAGACTATAGGGGGTTATCTTATAAGATTAAGATCAACTCTCCTAATTTTGTGGTTTTACTGCACCAAGAGCACCTTGACTTTTATCTAGCAGTTATAAGCCAGTCTAGTAGGCTAAGATGTGTAGTATATTTTGAGATACAGTAGTAAGCTTAGTAGGCAAAGATGTGTATCAGTAGTAATGTTGTGAAAAAAATGTGCTTGTAGGCTATAGTTAAGTGAAATAAGAGATTTATATTGATTAATTTTCATATATATTTTGATGGACTAGTACGGAAAGTGGGATGTTTCATTGGTAATTCATGATTGGTAATAGATGTTATGGTTGAATGTTAGATATTGATTGTGGTGATAAGAATGTTAGCTTGGGGATAGTGATTTGAGAATTGTAGGAGTAAATTTCTAGGCTTGATTTTATGTGTGGAAGAGATTAGGTTGGTAAGCTATTAAAAGTATTTGAGTGGATAATGGTGATATATATGCATGATAATTATTGTTGAAGTGATGAACTGTAGCTATGTCATTAGGTGCATAAGAGCATTAGGTTTATACGAATAAGTTGAACCCCCTGGTAGCATGTTGTTAGATGAGGTTTTAATTGTATAATTTCCAATGCATGTTCTTTAATTTATT
>NW_025883631.1:32387-77707 GCF_002878395.1 Capsicum annuum
TTCAAAACTTAACTTAGTAGTACTCAGTTCAGAACTCAGTAAACTCAGTCAGCTAATAAAACTCAGTAGTACTCCATCAGATAATAGAACTCAGTTCAATTCAATTAGACAGAACGATCAGTAACAGTTCAGTCTAGCCTAGTATAGTCTAGAAATCTGTTCAGTGTCTATTCAGTTGGGAGTAGGATTTAGCACCAAGAAAGAATAGGCATGACGAATTTCCTGTCAGATAGGCATAGTCATTAGTAGCAATCCCTGCACTTTAGAACTTCGTAGCCATCACAGGAGGAGGAGTCATCCATCAGACTAGGCTTGCCTACCTCCCAGGGGTCACCCATCAAATTATGCTTGACTCCGCCAAGGTGTCACCCGTTAATTAAAGGTGAGAACCTATTTCTTTTAGTGTTATTACTCGTGGCATGGTATTAGTGATGTTCTAACTTTTAATGGAACATTTTAGGCCTTTTTCTAAGAATAACTGTGGGTTTTCAAGCTACTATTGTTGTATTTAACATTGTACTTTAGTGTTTTCAGGATAAGAACTGAGCGTAAAGAATAACTTGGATAAACTAGGTAAAACAAGGAAAAAGATGACAACCAATGGCTTAGGCGACGGACCATCGACCTTGCGATGAACCATCGGCCTAAATCATTGCCCAAAATAAAAATGCAGAATCACTAGAAATGATGTGACGGTCTAGGCAATGGACCGTCGACCTTGTTATGAACCGTTGGCCTAAAACGTCATGCAAAAGTAGAATGCAGAATTACTGGAAGTCCTGTGATAGTCCAGGCAATGGATCGTCGTTCCTGTTATGAACCGTCGCCCGACCCATCACCCAAAAATAGAACATAGAATCACTGGACCTCCAACGATGGTCTAGGTGACGGACCATCGCCCCAGCTACAAACCGTTGCTCGACCCGTCAAACATGAAGCGGCAACTCTGAGTTTGAATCTTAAAACCCCAGTTCTGGAATCATATAAATACTAAGTATTAGGTTTTATTCCACATCTTTTGACAGTAGTTTCATACTTTTTTCTCTGTTGAGAGTTGTGTAACACTTTTCATTGAGATTCAAAGCTAGAAATTAAGATCTCATTATTATTCCCTATTGGTTTCATTGAAGATTGAGAAGAACAATATTGTAACATTTGTAAGTATTCTCTTGAAGTTATTTATGAACATCAATATATTTTTGGTATCTTATATAGAGATGAGTAGGTAAACTCCTATAACTAGGGTTAGGGGAGCCTTGATGTAGAGAGTTGTTTGGGGTTGTGAATCCATTTGATTTCTAACACCTATCTAAATTGCATGAACCTCTCTTCATTATAATGAAATCTCTTAGTTTCAAACTTGAGAAGTGAGCCCATGAATACCACTTGTCTGACAAGAAAGTGGATGTTGGGAAAAGAGGTAATTCACATGAAATCCATAGGTTTACACTTTGGGTCAAGGGTTGATGCCCTAACAGGATCAACCCTCATGAGAGATCTATTAAATGATACATGGATCCTTTAAGTTTGAAAGAAGAAAAGGGTAAAATACCTATTAGGTTGAGAAAAAAGTAGGTAATTCTTAGAATTCAATACTTCTTGCAATTGAAATTATATGTTAGAATTCAAGCACAAGTTCACAACCCTAACTGTTTGAACATCTTGGTGAGCATAACTTTAGTTAACTTATTTTCATTGAAATTACACTTGCATTAAATCTCATTAGCTGGACCGTTGTGTGATACAAGAACGAAAGAACATTATTAACACAACAAAACCCCCCTTTTACTCCGGAACCTTAGATCAACAGTCTAATAATAGTTTGATTCTATATTTGACAGCGACTACTTATACTTTTGTAAGAAATTTGTAATTTGGGCATATCAAATTTTGGTGCCATTGCCGGAGAATACGGTTGTCAATTAAGTTTGTGTTTATTAATTGACCTTTGATCAAGTTTCCCAAATTTTAATTTAGTTTGTTGTTTTTGTTCTGTGTAGGGTATTTATTGTGTATGCTAAGTACATGGAGATTGAGTTCACCATTATTACCGATACATCTAGAACTATTGTTAATTGACAGAATAGTAGACCCCCAAGATGCTGCAAGACTAGCTGCTCTGGCTAGAGCTCAACTAAATCAGTAGAATAACGACCAGCAGGTGCATCATCCTAATCCTAATGATGATGATTTGGGGGATAATGATTTGTTAGATACTGTTAACCCAAGGTGAGTAGAGAATATGGTTGCACCAGTTAATTAGAATGTAAACAGGAATCACCCCTTTAAGGAAAGGCAAGAACGTCAACTAGTGCAGTTTGATCTGAATGACAATGATGATGGAATGGATGAAGTAGGTTCAACTGGAGCTATCATTCCTCCACCTCTAGTATTAGGAGCTAAATTTAATATTACCAGTATGATGATTCAACTCCTTCGTCTTAAGGAGTTGTTTGGTGGTATTCTTGGAGATGATCCAAACATAAATTTGGTGATCTTTTTCACCATTTGCAAGTCTTTTTATAATTCAGGAGTAGGTCAGAATGCTATCTTCCTGTATTTGTTTCTATTGTCTATGTCTGGGGAGATGACACTATGGCTAAATAAACTGACTCCCAACTCTATAACCAACTAGAGGAAGTTGAAAGAGGCTTTCCTAGAAAGGTTCTTTCCACCCTTCAGGAGGGTACAGTTGAGGGATGAAATCAGTAACTTCCGATAGCTTCCCACTGAAGCTCTTCATGAGACCCGATATAGATTTAAAAAGAAGCTGATGTAATGCCCGTACCATAACATGATGGATATTTATTTATTGGAGACTCTTTATCGGGCATTGAACTTTATTATGAAGCCAGTTTTGGATAATGTTACAGGAGGGTCATTTATTGACCTCACTTTTCCAGAAGCTTTATAAATGCTTGATCAGATGACCAAACATAGTAGAGCTTGGAATACCATGGATTCTATGGTAGCAAGCCCTAATGTGTCTAGTGTATGACTATAGAGCAACGCAAGAAGGAGATTTAACATGACCAGGATATGACACATTTAAAGACACAGATAGATTTATTGACTAAGCATCTATTTTTTAGAAAAATAGAGAAGGTGAAAGCTATTGCATCACAAGGAAGAGATGACTCTGATTTGGAAGAAGAGGAAAACTATCTAAATAATCAGAGATATTTCCAAGGCAATAGCCAAAGAAATAGAGGTCAAAACTATTACAACAAAGATGGTTACAAAGATAAAGATCAAGGGAACTGGAAGAGAAAAAATGATAGGATCGGACTATATATACCTCTTGGAAGTAGAGATAATGTTGTAACTAGCTCTGGAAAGATATCCATGAGGGACATGATGGAGAAATTATTAAAGGGAGTTAAGACTACCAACTCTGGGGTGACTACTATGAAAAGTAATTTGTCTTCCATGAATCAGTTGGTAAACTCACACTCTACCTTTATCAAATAATTAGAGCAGTAAATGATCCAACTCTTAGCATCATTGAATTAGAAGAAGAGTGAAACCTTACCAAGTGATATAGTTCAGAATCCTCGAAATAATGTATCTTGCAAGGCAATTACCACATGGAGTGGAAAGGTATTACCAGGCCCATCTATGGGAAAAGCTGTGATTGAATACATAATTGAAGAGGATATTGAGCATGAAGAAAGTTATCCAACTGAATCTGAGAAACTGGATGAAGTCACTGATAATACACCATCCAACCATCAGTAGGTTAATGAGTTGGAGAAGATCAAGGGAAAGGAGACTAAAGTGGTGGTTACTACACTCCCAAAAACACCTCCTCTATTTCCCCATCATTTTAAAAAGAAGGCCGAATACACCAAGTTTGGCAAGTTTATGGCCATGCTTAAGTAGATGATAATTAATTTTCCATTAGTGGAAGCATTAGAGCAGATGCCCGGGTATGCAAAGTTCATGAAAGACCTTGTCACAAAGAAATTGATAGTTAGTTATGAGCCAATGGACAATGTCCATCATTGTGGTTCTATCTCTGCAAGGTCTTTGGTGCAGAAGAAGGCAGACCCTGGGGTATTTACCATCCCCTACACTATTGGGTCTCTTGATTTAGCAAAAGCTCTATGTGATTTGGGAGCTAGTATAAACTTTATGCCACTTGGTGTGTATAAGAAATTAGTTTTGGGGGATCCTACTCCCATAAACATGAGACTAGTTATGGCAGACAAGTCTGTGAAGCGACCCAAGGGGATTCTATATGACGTATTGGTAAAAGTAACCAGTTTTATATTGGCTGATTTTGTCATTCTTGATTGCGAGGTTGATTTTGAGGTTCCCATAATCTTGGGTGACCTTTCCTCATAATCGGGAGTGTACTTATTAATTTGAGGGTAAATGAGCTACTATTTAGGTTGAATGATGAAGTAGTTTGATTCGATGTATCTCAATCCATGAAATAACTTAAAGACATGAGCATCTTTTCTACTGTGGATATTTATTATGAGGAGGAGTCGGAAGTGCCTCTAGAAGAAAAGTTTGCAGTTAAGACTTTAGCTGCTATATTAATGAATTTTGATCAAGATGGTATTGAAATTTATGAGGAGACTGTGTGTTCCTTGACAGGCATGGGGTATTATTCTTATGCACCCAAGAAGCTGGATTTGGACTAGAAAAATAATCCAAGTCCACCAGTCAAGCCATCTATTAAAGAGTCACCTACTTTGGAGCTGAAAGAGTTGCCCGGTTATTTGAGGTATATGTTCTTGGGCAGTGGGAATACACTACCTGTGATTATTATTGCTGTTCTAGGTGATCAACAGGTGGAATCTCTCATCTTTGTTCTTAAGAGATATAAGAGGGCCACTGGTTAGATGATCACAGACATCATCGGTATCCCTCCTAGTATATGTACACATAAGATTCAGCTAGAGGAGGATTGTGTTCCGACCATTGAGCATCAACTTCATCTACACCCACCTATACAAGAAGTGGTAAATAAAGAGATCATCAAGTGGATAGACGTAGGAGTAGTATATCCCATTTCAAATAGTAAGTGGGTAAGTCATGTTCTGTGTGTGCCCAAGAAAGAGGGCATGACAGTGATGGATAATGAGAAGAACGAGTTGATTCCACTCAGGCCTATTACCGGATGGAGGGTGTGTATGGATTATAGGAAACTCAACTCATAGAAATTGAAGGACCATTTCCCAATGCCTTTCATGGATCAAATGCTTGATCGGTTAGTGGGAAGTGGTTGGTACTATTTCGTGGATGGTTATTCTGGTTACAATCAAATTTCTTTAGCCCTAGAGGATCATGAAAAAAAGACATTCACCTGCCCATATGGTACTTTTGCATTTAAACGGATGCCATTTGGATTATGTAATGCACCCACTACCTTTCAATGGTACATGATGTCTATTTTCTTAGATATTATTAAAGACACCTAGGAGGTATTTGTGGATGATTTTTCTGTTGTAGGAGATTCATTTGAGTTGTGTTTGATAAATCTAAGTAGGGCCTTGCAACAATGTGAGGAGTTCAATCTTGTGCTTAATTGGGAGAAATGCCACTTCATTATGAAGAAGGGCATTGTTCTCGGACACAAAATTTCAGCAAAGGGGATTGAAGTCTATCGAGATAAATTTGAGGTTAAACAAAAGATTTTTCCTCCTATTTCAGTGAAGGGGGTGCGTAGTTTCGTCGGTCATGTTGGCTTCTTTTGGAGATTTATAAAGGATTTCTCAAAAATTATGAACCCCCTTTGCAAACTTTTGGAGAAGGATGTCGAATTATCCTTTGATGATGATTTCTTGAAGGCATTCAATTCCTTAAAGGGAAGATGGTTAATTCTCCTATTATTATTGCACCGGATTCATCAAAACCATTTGAGATCATGTGTGATGCAAACGTTGTTTCCCTTGGAGCTGTGTTGGGACAAAAGAAAGACAAATTGCTTCATCCAATCTATTATGCCAGTAAAGCACTGAATGGAGCTCAAAAGAACTACACCATCACAGATCAAGAACTTCTTGCAGTAGTCCATGCCTTTAAGAAGTTTTGAGCCTATTTTCTAGGAACCAAGGTGGTGGTCCACACTGACCATGCAGCCTTAAGATATTTGATAGTGAAAAAGGATGTAAAACTAATGTTGATTAGATGGGTGCTACTACTTTAAGAATTAAATTTTGAAGCAAAGGATCGTAAGGGTTGTGATAACCAAGGTCCAGACCATCTATCTAGACTTAAGGGAAAGAAAGCAGCCAAAGATGAACATGGGATTGATGATGCATTTCAAGATAAAGAAATCTTAACTACCGTGCTTGAAAAAATACCTTGGTATGCAGATTTTGCTAATTATGTGGTGAGTGAAGTGGTTCCTAAAAATCTTTCATCTTATCAAAGAAAGAAATTTCTTTATGATGTGGCTCATTACTTTTGGGATGAACCATATTTGTTTAGACGGTGTGCAGATGGCATTATTAGGCGGTGCCTCCCAGAAGTAGATATGTTGAGTATACTGGAAGCAAGTCATGCTTCCCCAGTTGGAGGTCACCATGCAGATGCTTGGACTACCAGAAAAGTGCTCCAAAGTGGCTACTATTGGACAACCTTGTTCATGGATGCTTACGAGTTTATGAAGAGATGTGACCAATGTCAAAGGCAAGGGTCCATCTCAAAGCACCATGATCTGCCAATGTCTGAAATGCGAGAGGTAGAATTATTTGATGTTTGGGACATTGATTTCATAGGACCCTTCATGAGCTCATTTGGGATGAAGTACATATTAGTTGTTGTTTACTACATGTCAAAATAGGTCAAGGCCATGGCTCTAGAGAATGATGAAGGAAAACGGGTTATTGCATTATTAAAGAAAAATATCTTCTCTAGCTTTGGGGTACCACGTACCATCATAAGCAATAAAGGATCACACTTTTGCAACAAGATATTCAGAGATGCCTTGGAAAAATATAGAGTCAAGCAGCATAAGGTTGCTACCCCATACCACCCACAGACCAATGGGCAGGTGAAAATCTCTAATTGGGAAATCAAAGCTATCCTTACCGAGACTGTAAATGCTAGCAGGAAAGATTGGTCTAGGAAGTTGGATTATGCCTTATGGGCTTATAGAACAGCTTTCAATACACCAATTGGCATGTCACCATACCAATTGGTTTATGGAAGGTATGTCATTTGCTAATTGAACTAGAGCATAAAGCATTGTAGGCACTGAAGTGGCTTAATCTAAACTGGAATGAGGTAGAGGATATGAGACTGGGGCCGGTGAATGAGATGGATGGGTTCCATCTGGAATCTTATAAAAGAGCTTACTTGTACAAAGAAAGAATGAAAAAGTACCATGATCGCAAAATTAAAAAGCAAGATTTCAAAAAGGTGAATTGGTGTACCTCTTCAACTCCCGACTCAAGCTTTTTCTAGGTAAGCTCAAATCCAAATGGTCTGGCCCAGTTAAAGTTAACCAAGTCTACTCATCTGGAGTAGTGAAACTCAAAAATAAAGATGAAAGTCTCTTCAAGGTTAATGGGCAGCATGTAAAACTGTATATCGGTCCAATGGACTCAATAAAGATAATAGTGACAATCTATCTCAATGAAGTCTGAGTAATTAAGATAACTGAGTTATGTCGCGATAATAAATCAGGTGCTAGTGGGAGGCAAATCATATTATGTGTTGTAAAGCATTATCTTAAGTTATATTGTTGTTTTGTGCAAGCTGAAGGGTTTGTGTAAGTGTACAGGTATGACAGTACAGGAAAACAAAAGCTAAAAGAGTTTAGGAAGACTGACGAATTACTCGATGGACCGTCGCAGACTCAATGGTCCATCGTGGGGACCATCATAACAAATTCCAGAAACTAGGATACTAGAAAAGTTGCAACATATTGACTCACAGACCATCACAAGCTCGACGGATCATCGGCCCAACCATCGCCAATGAGTTGCAAGGTGAGTGCACTAGAAAGGGGCGATGGGTTGCACGACGTACTATCGTACGTGTGATGGACCTTCGCTTGAACCATCGCACTTAACCCTAATTGAGTGGGTTGGATCAAATTGATTAAAAGTGCTGCATAGTTTACTCTTACCCGACCCAACCAATTTTAATTGGATAATTTTAAGCGGTTAAGTAACGCCCCAACTGTTCATGTGCCTGAGACTATTTATTTCCCATGCATTCAACGTACCTGAACCTTTTTATTCTCTTTTAAAAACATCTCATCTTTCCTTTCCCATTTATTTAAACTCTATCTTTTCTCATTACCTTTCCATCGCAAGAAAAGCAAAGTTTCTCACCAAAGGAAAGATCCATTTCTTGAGTTCTGTGTTTAGTATGCAAGTCAGAGTAGTAATCAAATACTACATTACCAAGGTATTATCTTTTCATCACTCTCTACTTTATTCAGCATTAAGATCAAAGAAAATAGGTGAAGGCTATAATGGTGAAATAATTCCCTTTTCTCTTGATTGATTCTGTGTGGGTCTGAATTAAGTTTAAACCTGGAAAAAACTATCCTGGGGGAACTCTGAGTAACCCATAGACCAAAAATGGAAAAATATGGTTATGTATTATTAATGAAAATTCCATGAAAATTGCCTTTGAATGAAGTGTATGCAAGGTGTTTGATAAAATGCCAAAATGAGGCTTGAATTCAAAAATTGCAGACGATAGCTTATGAGATGGACCGTCGGAAAGCCAATGATCCATCGCCTCAAACCTTCGCACCTTTCAAAGAGATGAAGCCTCTTGATTGGACCCGACGGTTGGGGTCGACGGACCATCGCCCTACCCATCGCTGGCTAGAATTTCTTCTTTCTTCTGGTTTGAGGTTGTAAAGTGATAAATATCTTATTTGTAGGTGATATGGAAAATAAACTACCACTAATTAGAGGTATGATTAGGGGCCAAAGGGCCAGGACAAAACCATCACAGGATTCAGATGCACCAGTTCACAACACCCGATAAAGATCCCACGTGATTTCTTCATCCTCCCAGTCTAAAGAGGAGGGTGATAGCAGTAGTAGCAGCAACTAGACCTTGATCCCGGTCAAGGAAGGGGTTAAAATATCTAACCCCATCCAAGTAGAGGTCTCAGAACAAGAGAACCCAAACTTGGTACGGCGCAAAGACCCATAACTCTGGGAAGCTATTAGGTGGTAGGTTAAAGGCTCTTGAAAACACTTCTATAAAGGGATTGAGAAAACTGATAGTTTGGTAGTCAAGAGGCCTATTTTCGAAGAATATTAGATTGTGACTATGATGTGTGAGCCCATGCTAACACATTTGAAGCTTTTAACTCTAAATAATTGCAAAGTCTTGAGCAAATTTAGTCGTTTTTGATTAGTTTACTTTGGTTTTGCAGTAAAAGTAGAGAATAAGGAGAACCACAAATAAAGTAATCAAAAGGTATGAAATTAGAAGCAAATGAAGAGCTAAGTGTGGCTGACGACATCCATGACATGTCGTCAGCCTGGTGATAGGCTGTCAAGGATGTCGTCAAACTTAAATAGAAGAGGGGAGTTTTAAGAAGTTTTGTGATGACCTTTATGACACGCCATCAAGATCTTGATAAGCCATTACTATTGTTGTCAACCTTAGGCAGTAGAAGCTGAATTTACAGAGAAGCTGACGACGTCCGTGACAGGCTATCAAAATCATGATAGGCCATCACAACCGCCGTCATCTATTCTAAAAAACATCTGAAACTTTAATTATATTTCCTTATTTAGGTTTAACTATTTAAATCCTTGTTTTAGGGTTTTTCTATTATCCATCAATTAATTGACATATCCTAGAACGTACGAATTTTTCTTCTCTCTCTCTCGAAGATAAATATTTTGGTGGTTTTGCTTGTGATTCAATTAAAATAACACTTTTAATTTCCTTCATTATTGTAAGTTAATCCTTTCAATTATGAATTCAACTTGTGTGCTTATTTCCTGCATTATGAGTAGCTAAACACTCTTAACCTGGGTTATAGAATCTAGGGTTGCATCATGATAAGGTTTTGATTAATTAATCAAGGTTTAATGGGTGTTAGGATTTCTTGGTAATTCTGATATTCTAACTTATGTCTGTTGGTTGTAAATAATAGGCGTACCTACTTTGGTTTGCTTGATAAAGAAATCATAAATAGTAGGAAGTAAATTATCGACAGAGACTTGGAAAGGCTTTATTTAATAATCAGCAATGTAACAAGGTTGATTAACCTGAGGTAAAATCCAGGCAGTGAGTTATGATTCCTAAGTCCGAGAGGATTAAGAAATTAGAAACTTGAATAGGTCGAGAGACATTTGAGCATACTATCAATAGAGATAGCTTGTCATCCTAACCACCGTAAGAACCTTGAGTTATTTGTAGCATCTGTCATATACCATAAACCCTAGTGAACATAATCCTGGTTATTTCATAAAATATTGATTACAAACATTAATCTCAAAGTGACTAACAATTGTCTGAAAATTTTAAACCCCCATTTTAGGAAACAGTCAACTACCAGTGAATTATTTTATAAACAACTTAAGTTCACACCCTATTCCCTATGGGATTCGACCCCAACTTAGTTGGGTTTTATATTGACAACGATCTCTTACACCCGTTCAAGAGTGTATTTTGAGCGTTATGAAAAATGGCGTCGTTGCCAAGGAATACGGTTGTAAACTGAAAGTTTGTGTACGCTAATTTGTTGTTAGTTAAGTTTTCTAGATTTATGTTTATTTTTTGTTTTTGTCTATTGTAGGTACTATGTTGTTTATTCCAAAAACAAGAAGTTCCAAAGAACCATTATTGCCAATCAATCTGAAACCTTAACTAATAGGGAAAATGGCTGAACAACAAGAGGCGGACAGACTAGCCTCTTTGGCCAGGGCTTAGGTGAACGTACAAAATTTGGGACAACAAGCATGTCACCAGAACCCTGATGATGAAGACTTAGGTGATGAGGAATTGATAATTCCTCAAAACCCAAGGTGAGCTGAGCAACTTGCTGCATCAATGCATTGAAATATAAATAGAAACCGTACAATTCCATGAAGGTATGGCCAACAGCCCATTCAATATTAGGTTGATGAAGATGATGAAGGAATAGACGGAGCTGGTGCAACGGGTGCTATCGTTCCTCCACCATTGGCACCAAGTGCAAAATTCAGCATAACAAGCACTATAATACAACTCCTGAATCTGAAGGGGTTGTTTGGACGCTTACCTGGTGACGACCCAAACATGTATTTGGTGAACTTCATCACTATTTTCAAATCTTTTGACAATCCGGGAGTGAGCCAGAATGTGATTTGGTTTAGGCTGTTCCCTTTGTCTCTATCTGGAGAGGCAACAATGTGGTTAAATAAGCTAAATCCTAATTCTATAACCAACTGGAGATAGTTGAAAGAGGTGTTCCTAGAATGGTTCTTTCCACCCTTCGAAAGGGTACAGTTGAGGGATGAAATTAGTAAATTCAGACAACTACCAACTAAAGCATTACACGAAACCTGGGAGAGATTTAAGAAAAAGCTTGCACAATGTCCAAACCACAACACGGGGACTTACAGTTGAAGGATACTTTGTACAGAGCTTTCAACTCTATGACAAAGCCAATTATAGACAATGCTGTAGGTGGTTCGTTCATTGATTTCTCTTTTATAGAATGACCAAGCAGAGTCAGGCTTGGCACACTAGGGATTCTATAGTGGCTAGCCCGACTGTTTTTGGTAGTGTAACTTCAGAGCAGCGCAGAAGGGATGAAGAGCGAGACCAAGGCATGGCCTACTTAAAGACACAGATGGACTTGCTGAACAAGCACTTACTATCAGGCAAGACTAAAATAGTTAAGGCTATCAAATCTCAGGGTACTGTTGCTACAGGTGCCGATGCAGAGGAAAACTATATGAGTAATCAGGGGAGTTTTTGAGGCAATATCCAAGGTAACCAAGGTAGAAACTTCTATGACAATCCTAATTATAAAGATAAGGAGCAGGAACACTGGAGAAACAATAATAACAAGAGTGGCTTGTATGTTCCTCCTGGAAGTAGGGATGCTGCAACAACTAGCTTTGGCAAGATGTCTATGGAGGACATGATGGAAAAGTTATTGAAGGGAGTTGAATCTACCAACTCGGGATTAACTACTATGAAGAGTGAATTCTCTACCCTCAGTCAGTTGGTTAGCTTACACTCTGCTTCTATTAAATTGTTAGAGTAGCAGATGAACCAAATTTCTGCTACACTGAACCACAGAAAAACTGGTACTTTACCTAGTGATACAGTTCAAAACTTGTGAAATAATGGTTCGTGTATGGAGATTACCACTCGGAGTAGTAAGTTGTTATGTGGCCCCTCTGTGGGCAAATCTGTGGAAAATAAGGTAAGTATTGATGAACCTGAAAAAAGCAGTCTGGTGGAGTTTGAGAAGCTGAATGGTTTTGTTCATATTTCAGAGAAAAAATACGAGAAGGAGTAATAAGTAGTGTTAAATACTATCCCTAGACCGCCACCTTCCTTTCCTCAACGATTGAAGAAAAAGGTCGATGAGCCAAAATTTGGCAAGTTCATGGCTATGCTCAAGCAATTGACAATTAATGTACCTTTGGTTGAGGCTCTTAAGAAAATGCTAGGCTATTCCAAGTTGATGAAAGACCTTATCACAAAGAAGAGAAAGGTCAGCAGTGAGCAGGTGGACAGTCTCCACCATTGTAGTGCAGTTTCCATACGATTCTTAGTGTAAAAGAAGGCCGAACTATGTGCATTCACTATTCCGTGCAAGGTTGGGTTTCTAGATGTTGCAAAGGAATTATGATATTTGGGTGCCAGCGTGAATCTGATGCCACTTACTAATGTAAGAAGCTGGGTTTGGAAGATCCAACACCTACTAACATGCGACTGGTGATGGTAGATAGGTCAATAAAGCAGCCTGTTAGAATTTTGCATAATGTGTTGGTGAAAGTAGCAGACTTTACTCTTCCTACTAATTTTGTGGTACTGGATTGTGATGTAGACTTTGAGGTACCTATTATGTTGGGAAGGAAATTCTTGGCAACAGGAGGAGTAATAATTTACATGGAGTTGAATGAGCTCAAGTTTAGGCTCGGTAAAAAGGAGGCAAAATTCAAAATACATCAACCCATGTCACAACAAAATGATATGAATGTCTTCCCAATCGTTGACATCTTCTATGAGGATGAAAATAAGGTATCAACAGGTTGTCTTGGTGAATTCTGAGTAGTCAAGAGAACCCAGTCGTACCGCGACAGTAAATCAAGCGCTAATGGGAGGAAACCTAGAATTTTTATGTTTGAGCAAGTGTTTTTATTTTTTAATATTAGGATTTAGTATAGAGAAGAAGAAAAAATAAAAAGGGTCAGCTGGTAGGTCATGAAGACAACTGTGCCAAGCTATCATGAATGCCTTCGGCTAGATCATACTTGAGAAATTCTCTGCCTACTGTTGATGACAATCTTGATGGGCTATCACAACCGTGACAAGCCGTCACAAATTGTCGTGAGCACAAAGCCTAAAATCTGAAAACTAGGCCTAATTTTAGTCAGATTTGACCCGGCCCAAATTGTGAACCTTTTCAAATTTCCACCGCTTTTAACTTCTTTTTCATTAGTTATTTTTTTGCTTAGTTAAAATAGTTTCCATTCTTGTCAAAACACTCTAAGAAAAATAAGTTTAATTTGTGTGTGGTTTGCACTTAAGAATCAAGAACATCTTCTTCCTTCACACTTTTTCCTGTGCGTGGCACTAGATTAAAAGCTCCATCAGGTATACTCTGCTTTAATACTTCTTTGCTTGTGATGTATGATGAATGAAATCTAACTCAAGTCCCCAATGTGATTGAACCAAGTTCAAACTTGGAAAATAGCTAAAATCACACCTAGGGTTTGCTGTACAAGCCTAAGGGTTGAAAAGATAGCTCACGATTCAAATTCAAGTAAATCTTAAGCAAGAATGGGGACCAAAAATTTAGTTAAAGTCAAAAGTGGGTTCTGATAAGTGTGATGACATCCATGATAGGCTATCACCATCGTGATGGCTTATCAGGAATGTCATCAAAAGCTGACAAAATTAAAGTTGGTACTGCATAAAGCTGACGATAATCATGATGGGCTATCACAATTGTGATGGCCTATCATAAAGGTCATCAGAAAGTGTAAAAAAAATTTGTGTTCTATCTGAGGTTGATGACAATCGTGATAAGCTATCACGGTTGTGACGGCTTGTCACCAATTTTCATCACACTTGGGCCTGAAACATAAATGAGCTTAAATTATTAATGTACCTGTGTTTGTGATCTTTAGGGTTGACTAACATTCTTCTAATGTCTCTAGGTACTCTAAAATGGCACCAAAAATAAATAATCTCACAGAACCAAAGAAAGCGGCCAAAGATGATATACATCATAAGCTCCTCAATAAGGAATCTGACTACGAGAAGGAGGAATCCTTTCTCAGAAAACTAAAGAAGAAGTAAAGTCCAAAGAAAACTCCACCATCTTCACCAATTGAGGTGGAGAACAGTGATGATACTGAGTTGACCACAGCTTTTGAGTAGAAGGGGTCTGAAAAAAGGTGAGTCTGAATAACATGAGTCTAAACATGATAAAGTTGATGAAGAGGAGCAAGAAAAATCGAAAGAACCTGAGTCTTAAGGAACAGATTCTGGGTTCCTATCCACTGAGCAACAAGATAATGAAGAGTCTCCACCTCGGAGGACTCTTATCAAATGTAAGAACCCAAAAGTGAGGAATAATGCTAGATAGAAAATCCCTAGAGCTGAAGATATCTATATTGTTGAGTTGCAAAAAACTGATAGAAGGAATGCGAAGAAGCCAATCCAAGAAGAAAAGATGATCATTACGAAAGGGTTGAGCAGATATCCTAAAGTGGAGAAGAAATTCAAAGAATACGGCTTAGGACAGACTATAGAAAATGGAGGTTTATTTTTCCCCATACTAGTTTGGGAGTTCTATGCAAATTACCAAGCCTAGTTGGAGAATATGTGCAAACTAGGCAAAAAAGTAGCAGATCAGCCTCTTCTAGTGAGACTTTCAGTTAGGGGTATAAGTGTTGATGTTTTTACTAGAGCCATCAACAGATTCTTGTACGGCCCCAACTTCATACCTTAGGCCACCACACCATCATATTATTCTTGGATAAAGAATAAGGACAATCAATATTCTTAGTTGGCCAACATCGTCCCTAACGAAGAACCAGCTTGGGTGACAAACCCAAATGAGAGAATCTGTAAGTCCTCATTGACTTAGGAGGAAAAATTTTGGTAGGGCATAGTGCGAGTTTGGCTAATGCCTCTTGAGAGAGACATATCTCAGGACGATGACCGGGTTATTTTGGTAGCAAGTTTGGTGCAGCAGATTCTCTTGAACTTTGGGAAAATCATTGCAAATAAGATGAAGATCAGGATGTTGAGGGTCGATACTTCTTATCCTTTTCCGTGTCTTATTACAGAGTTGTGCAGAGCTGCTGAGGTGCTAAAGATTATGGGAGTTGACAAAGATGTTTTTGCCCGGAAGACTCACAACCCCATCCGATTTAATGAGATTCAGCTGGGACTTAGACTTGACAGAGGGCAGAGGTAGCAGTGGAACCATCGATTACAGATATAGGAGCAACACCTCCGATCAATGTACAGGATTCTTCAGCATAGGCAGTTTCAATACCTGATACTGAAGCGAATCCCTCAGTTCCTCCAGCAGTAACAGGTTTGGCATTTTAGCCTATTGATATTAGGAAAATGGCTAAGCAAGAAAAGTGGTACGAGGCCCAGCTACATGCCTTCGCCAAATAGTTTGTTGTTGCTATGGACAAAAGAATCAAGGTTGTACTAGAGCCTTTTGTGACATTGCCTGTACGAGTTGCAGATTTGGAGAACAGATTCGATGCCCAGGCAAAAAAGATGATAGGTGCTGATCTTGCTACATTTAGGGCTGCGTTGGATAAGGTTAAGGCTGAGGTTGGGGTGCTGCAGCAACACCAAATTATGATGCCAACAGGTCCGACTGTGGAAGAATTGGAGGAAGAAATTCCTATACTTGATCTCACTGTAGACTCCCTAATGTAAAAGAAGAAAAAGGGGGAAAAGAAAGGCAAGAATAAAATAGAAAAGCCAGATAATGAAGAAGAAAGAAAAGCAAACAAGAAGGCATAAAAGGAAGAGTTGAAAAGGGCAAGATTAGAGTCTATGGCTGATATTGAGAAATGGGAAAAAGCCATTCGAGCTAGGGATGTAGGTGTATCATGTAGCCAAGCTTCGACCACCACCAGGTCAGATGCTCCCGGTGGGGAGAAGACAACAGATGATACAGTAGCAGGGTCGAAGCCCTAGGATCCATGTGGTTGATTGTCGTTAAGTATACCCTAACCCTTAGTGCATTTTATTTTTGATTATTAAGTTAAGGGTGTAGGGTAAATTATTGTTGTAGCATAATTTGTAGATAATTAGGAATAGTACAAGTACTTGAGGCAGTTGGCTTATTTTGTGATTTATGAGTACTTCTCCAATGGTCTTATCTATTGTGTACTGTGTGAACTGCATCCATTGTGACCACTGTGTATCTTTTTGTGGCATTAGTATGGCAAATAAATGACCTGTGTTAAACAAATGAATGAACCGGATAAGTAGTGATATGTAAGATACTTGTGTGCCATGTGTGTAAGGGCTCAGTTCCTATTGTGCTTTGAATCTAGAACTTTCCCGGTTAGTCATGCCATGGTCATCTGATAGGCGTTAAGAAAGGATCATAGGCCTTTTTTGCATGTTAGCCCACGTTATCCTAAATGACCTTCCCAATGTGAATAATATCCCTTGCTCCCCCTTTGAGCCTAAATAGCTTTTTTTTTCTTGTGCACCTTTCATCTTCCCGTTTACATCACAATGAACCTTTCTTGGCCCTTGTCCTCCTTGGACACGATTCACTTTGACTTAGGCAAATAACCTAAGTTAAGGGTGGCTTTTATAGGGATTCATGATGCAATCTATGTATAAAGAGAGGTAGAATGAGAAGGATGAATAAAGAGTTGGGTGCAGTGAAAAAGAAATAAGAAAAGAGAAAACTGTGTGAAAAATTATAAAAAGATAATCAGTTAACTGAAAAGACCGCATCCATCTTGAGCACGCATGATCAATAAAAGAGGGAAGAAAAGAAGGTTAAGAGTTGAAACCCCTAGGGTCTAATGTAGTGTCAAGGAGCTTAGTTACTTTGAAATATCCATGAATATCATACCTGCCCCTAGCCTATGTTACAAGCTTAAGAAAATCCCTATAGTGATCCTAACTTACCTATTTGAAGACTTAGGTAATGACTATAAGGGCAAGCCTATGGCATTTGATGTGCAATGTTGGAACTTCATTGTGAGAGTGAGTCTTGTGTTTATACCTGTGTGTATAAATTCTGATATAAGTGAAAAAAAGATTTCTTTATTGTGAGGGCACACTAGGTATATTGCTAATCAGTGTCTTGTTCGAATAGTGTAATTTGGGTATGTGTTGGGTTGTTATTGTTCAAATTTTTGCCATATCTTGATCCTTGTGAGTTGCAAGGGTGTTTTCAATAATAGACAAAGTTTATCTTAGTTGACTGACCTTGGAGATAGTGCATGTATTCTGAACTGATATGAGTATTTAGCTACCAAATTGTACTTTGTATACTCTTAGTTATGTTAAGGTTGCTTGAGGAAAAACAATTGTTTAAGTTGAGGGTGTTGATGTGTGAGCCCATGCTAACACATTTGAAGCTTTTAACTCTAAATAATTGCAAAGTCTTAAGAAACTTTAGTCATTTTTGATTAGTTTACTTTGGTTTTGCAGTAAAAGTAGAGAAGAAGGAGAACCACAAATAAAGGAAGCAAAAAGTATGAAATGGGAAGCAAATGAAGAGCTAAGTATGGCTGACGACATCCATGACACATCGTCAGCCTGGTGATAGGCTGTCAAGGATGCCGTCAAACTTAAACAGAAGAGAGGAGTTGCAGGATGTTTTGTGATGACCTTCATGACACACCATCAAGATCTTGATAAGCCATCACTATCATCGTCAACCATCAATATCTTGATAAGCCATCACTATCATCGTCAACCTTAGGTAGCAGAAGCTGAATTTGCAGAGAAGCTAATAACGTCTGTGATAGGCCATCAAAATCATGATAGGCCGTCACAAACGCTGTCATCTATTCCGAAGAACATCTGAAACTTTAATTTTATTTTCTTATTTAGGGTTAACTATTTGAATCCTTGTTTTAGAGTTTTTCTATTATCCATCAATTAATAGACATATCCTAGAACATACGACTTTTTCTTCTCTCTCTCTCTCGAAGACAAATATTTTGGTGGTTTGCCTTCAATTAATTGACATATCCTAGAACACTTTTGATTTCCTTCATTATTGTAAGTTAATCCTTTCAATTATGAATTAAACTTGTGTGCTTATTTCTTGCATCATGAGTAGCTAAACACTGTTAACCTAGGTTATGGAATCTAGGGTTAGGTCATGATAAGGTGTTGATTAATTACTCAAGGTTTAATAGGTGTTACGATTTCTTGGTAATTCTGATATTCTAACTTATTTTTGTTGGTTGCAAATAATAAGCGTACCTACTTTGGCCTGCTTGAGAAAGAAATCATAAACAGTAAGAAGTGAATTATCGATAGGGACTCGGAAAGGCTTCATTTAATAATCAGTGTCATATCAAGGTTGATTAACCTATGGTAAGATCTGGGTAGTGAGTTACGATTTCCTAAGTTTGAGAGGATTAGGAAATTAAACGCTTGAATAGGTCAAGAGACATTCAAGCATACTATCGATAGAGATAGCTTTTCATCCTAGCCACCATGAGAACCTTGAGTTATTTGTAGAATCTGTCATATACCATAAATCCTAGTGAACATAATCCTAGTTATTTCATAAATATTGATTACAAACATTAACCTCAAAGTGACTAACAATTGTCTGAGAATTTTAAACCCCCATTTCAGGAAACAGTAAACTACCAGTGAATTATTTTGTAAACAACTTGAGTTCACACCCTATTCCCTGTGGGATTCGACTCCAACCTAGTTGGATTTTATATTGACAACGATCGCTTACACCTATTCAAGAGTGTAGTTTGAGCGTTATCAGACTACAACTCTGCACGACTCTCCAGAACTTGAGTGCTAATTCAATAATATGCATTGGCATGGATGAGTGAACCACTCGGATCGTATCAACCGAATCTAGTTCATGATTTTTTTGTCAATTACTTGGCGTTACTGGAGAAAGACTGTCCATCAGGTGTATCAGTCAGTGACATGAACAATCTAGGCACAGTTTCTGTGCCGAAAGTCAACATAGATATCTCAGAGTGTACACTAAATAGGTTTTTGTTTGGGCCTGAATATAAGATACTGGGTTCAATACTAGATCTAGAGCATCGGTTGTTCATGGCGACCAACCAAAGGCCTTGGCTAGCCAGAATAATTACAGAAGAAGGTGAGCCTACGTGGTTACACAACCCATGCAAAAGAATATCTAAGTCATCCCTAAGCTTTAGGGCTAAGTTCTGGTGGGCAATTGTAAGGCTGAGGCTAATGCCAATAGGAGTTGATGACCATTTAGAAATCAACAGAGCTGTGATTTTTGTTGCATTAATTGAAGGATTGACTGTGTAGTTTATCCACATTATTGCTGATGAATTATTTACCTGTGCTCACAGAACTACCACTGCACTGCCATTTCTCTGTTTGATTACTAAGTTGTGCAGGCAGGCAAATGTCCCTTTAAATAGTGGAATTGATAATGAGGTCTGGGGAATGCATAAACAGGATATTAAGAAGACAAAGGATGTTTCAAGGTTAGATATAAGAGTCAACAGACCCCCAGCTCATCAGACTTAGCCGACACCAGTTCCTGAGATATCTGAGATTCCTTCATGTATGCCATTACCTCTGACTACGTATGTGCCCCCTACCATATTGTAGGTTTAGCTTCGATGCCTACGGGTGTGTCTACAGACTCTACATCAGTCCCTCCCCAATATTCTAAATACAGGATAAACCAAGAGAACCTTGTGAAAGTGGTCCGAGCCCAAAAAATGTTTGAAAAATAGTTAGCTATATAGGGGGCTAATTTTAAACTCTTTGTTGAAAGAATTGTAGGGGAAAAAGTACGTCTGTTCAGGAACATTTAGCTAAGAATGGATGATATGGTGGAGAAAATCAATAAGAATTTAGATGCCATATCAATTCCGGATTTCACCAAGTTCATGGTGAAGTTTAGATAGGCTAAAGGTAGATATAGTAGAACTGAAATGGAAGCTACAGCAGTCCATGTTTGATCCATCCCATCTTGCAGATGATGAGTATGAAGGTCTTTTTGACCAAATAGGGAGATTAATAAAATACAAGGGTAAGAAAGCAGCAGAGAAAAATGAAAAAGCAGAGAAAACCAAAAAGAAAGCAACTAAGAAAAGAAAATTGGCAGCCATGATGCCCAAAGAGAGAGAGGAATATGATGTGTAGAACCACTTAAGAGATTAAAGAGATCAGAGAAAAAGCAGAGGAAGAGACTGTAGGATGAAGCTGCTGGTGTTTCCACAAGTTTGGCCCCAGCTCGGAGGCCAATTTCTGACCCTATTCATCGTGAGATTCCTCCAATTCTAGAGGATGTTGGTGTGAGGACCCCTACCACCATAGGGGTCAATATTACAGAAGATGATTCTAGAGCAACCTCAAACTATTTTACTGATGCCTCATCTGACTGAGAGGTTGTACAAGTATTTTACTCCCTTGTTTTTACTTTACATGCATTAAGGACATTGCATTATTTTGTGGGGGATGATACTTGTACCATAGGGGTTTTCTTTGCCAATGTTCTTTTCCCTCATGTTTATTTAGGAGAATCGACATGTTTAGTTTGCATTTTTATTTCCATGTGATGTGATATAAATATCGTGTAGTGATTATTTTTATAAGTAATTTTATGTTCTGTTGGCATCATTTTGTATATATGGATGATAAGTGATGGTGGAAAAGTGTTGAAAAAAAGTATTGGAAAAGTATTTTGAATTTTTTATAATTATTTCTTCTTACCATTTGGTAAAGTATTATGCAACCATTTGTGACTCTAAAATTGGCATTAGAATGTAGAGTAAAGTAAAGCATAGCTATGAGATATGATTCCCAAGAGTTGGTAGGATAGGAATTAACTCAGTGCCTATGTGTGTGAGTATTTGTGCAATTCATGCATAAGGGTTACACCTAGAACTTGCCCGGTTCATTGGATGTTGTCGGGTGTGCGGCCCAATATGATAGGATAGTAGGCCTCCTTGTTTTGTTAGTCCATTTAGCCAAAGTAATTACCCACCAAAAACATTTTTGTTCTTTTGTAAACCCAGTTGAGCTTGATCAACATTTGTTCTGTCCAAATAAGCGAATCACTCTTCAGAAGGTTTTAGCACTTCGCTTTGGCCCTGGTCCAATTTTGTACATTGTGCACTTCAACTCAAGCAAATCGCCTAAGTTGAGGGTGTCTACTGTTAGATTGTTAGCAGCCTAAGAGGGCGATCTAAAGTTGTTTTAAGAAGTAGCATCCAACCCTGGTCTAATTACAAGTCTAAGTAGATATTGTGTACCTAAGTTGAGGGTGGCTAATGCTGCTGTTCTAAAAAAAACTAGGTTATGATAAGGGCGCGGATGGATAATAAAGATTGTGAATGAGTGAAAGGAATTTTAATCCTAGTGAGTAGATACCGCAAAAGTTAAAAAGAGTGAAGTTTTAAACTTTAAGTCACTGATCCAAATGATCAACCCTCGCCGAGTCTAAAACCTCATTACAACCCTTAGCAAGTCCTAATTGATCTTCGCGAGTCAATCATGAGAGAATGTTAGATGATAAGGGCAATCTTATGGGTGTGCACTATGTTTGTAACTTTTTTTCTGAGAGTGAGAGGGTTAGTTTCATCCACGATTTAATTGTGTAATGTGAGGTGGACTTCTTCGACTGTGAGGGCATGTTGAGTTATTTCTGGTCTGCTTATTTCTTTGGGGTGTTGAATCTGTGGCTATGAATATGCTGATTAGTAGCAAATGCCAGTAGTAGATCCATGTGTGTTGAGATCACATAACCGAATAGGCAATTGAATAATTGTAAGATCTTGTTGGTTTGACTATAAATTGCCTATCATGATGTTGTTCATATATACATCTTGGTGTTGAGTTACTTGAGGACAAACAATTACCTTAAGTTGAGGGTGTTGATGTTCCAGCTTTTAACGGAATATTTTAGGACTTTTTCTTAGGATAATTGTGTGTTTTCAAGCAGTTATTGTTGTATTTAACATTGTACTTTAGTGTTTTCAGGATAAGAATTGAGCATGAAGAATAACTTGGATAAACTGGGCAAAGCAAGGAAAAAATGACAAGTGACTGCTTAGGCGATGGACCGTCGACCTTGGGATGAACCATCGGCCTAAAACGTCGCCCAAAAATAAAATGTAGAATCATTGGAAGTCCTACGACGGTCTAAGTGATGGACTGTAGACCTTGCAATGAATCCTCGGCCTAAAATGCCACCCAAAAGTAGAATGCAGAATCACTGGAAGTCCTGCGATGGTCCAGGCAATGGACTGTTGATCCTGTGACAAACCATCGCCCGACCCGTCACAAAGAAATATAACATAGAATCACTGGAGCTCCAGTGATGGACCATCACCCCAGGGACGAATCGTCAAACATAAAGCGGCAACTCTAAGTTTGAATCTTAAAACCACAGTTCTGGAATCATATAAATACTAAGTATTAGGTTTTATTCCGCATCTTTTGACAGTAGTTTCATACTTTCTTCTCTATTGAGAGCCGTGTAACACTTTTCATTGAGATTTGAAGATGGAAATTAAGATCTGATTATTATTCCCTATTTGTTTCGTTGAAGATTGAGAAAAATATTGTAACTTTTGTAAGTACTCTCTTGAAGTTATTTAAAAACATCAATATATCTTTGATATCTTATATGGAGATGAGTAGATAAACTCCCATACCTAGGGTTATGGGAGCCTTGATAAAGAGAGTTGTATGGGGTTGTGAATCCATTTAATTTCTAACACCTATCTAAATTGCATGATTCTCTCTTCATTATAATAATATCTCTTGGTTGCAAACTTAAGAAGTGAGCCCATGAACAACACTTGTGTGGAAAGAAAGTGGATGTTGGGAAAAGAGATGATTCATATGAAATCCATAGGTTTACCCGTTGGGTCAAGGGTTGATGCCCTAACAGGATCAACCCTTATGAGAGTTCTATTGAATGATTCATGGATCCTTTAAGTTCGAAAGAAGAAAAGGGTAAAATACACATTAGGTTGAGAAACGGGTGGGTAATTCTTAGAATTCAATACTTCTTGCAATTGAAATTATAAGTTAGAATTCAAGAACAAGTTTACAACCCTAACTGTTTGAACATCTTGTTGAGTATAACTCTAGTTAACTCATTTTCATTGAAATTACACTTGCATTAACTCTCATTAGTTGGACCGCTGTGTGATATAAGAACGAAAGAACATTATTAACACATCAGAACACCCTTTTAATCCAGAACCTTACATTAACAATCTTATAACAGTCATAATACTTAGTGAACACGGTATTCCCTGTGGGATTCTACACCCAACTCAGTTGAGTTCGACATTTGACAGCGACCGCTTACACTTTCTTAAGAAAGTTATAATTTGGGCATATCAATTAGCACCCTTCCAACTGGGGTTACAGGCTGGACCCTACCTATTTATATTTGGACCATGTCGGTTAGATGATTACCTCCCATAGATCCAGTTTTAACTCAGTATAGAACTTAGATTAGTTCTACAAAATCAAGACTATCAGATACAGTCACCCAGCTTATTATAGAACTCAGTTCAGTTCTACAGATTTATGACTATCAGATACAGTCACCCATCTCAGTAACTCAGATCAGTTCTACAGAATTAAGACTGTTAGATACAATCACTCAGTTATCAGTAATACAGTATTAGTAAACTCAAATATTAGTAAATCAGTATCTAGTATTCATTATCCAGTGTTATCATGACCTCAGTTACAGTTTATGTATTCATGCATGACAATTTATGTATTCATGCATGTACTCTCATTCAGTTATGTTCATGTTACTCAGTAAGTTATTGTTCATGCATATGAACCTATGAATACCAACCTACCTCACTTAGTACACTAGTACATTCAAAGTACTGATGCATATTTTTCTTTTGCGCTATGATGTCTTATATCATAGGTTTAGATGCACGGGCTCCTGGCCATCCTTAGTAGCCCAGATTATCAGCAACAGATTAACGGTGAGTCCTCATAGTTTAAGGATGATGATATCTTTCTGTATTTTAGTCGTTCAATATTTTTAGTAAACGGAGTTAGTTGGAAACTTGTCTCATCAACTCCTATTCAAATAGTTAGAGGCTTTAAGACTAGATTTCAGACAGATATTTCAGTATTCAGTTTTAAGTATTTAGTATTTGTTTTTAGTTATGAAACTTATGGCAATTTCAGCCTACCTTTCGTAATCATTTCAATAATATCATTATTGCAGTGTTGTTATTATTCAGTGCTCACAGCAGGTACCAACATAGGTAAGTCGGTGGTCCTTCGGGGTCGTGAGCACCATGTAGTGTTTGGGGTACAGACTCGGGGAGTTACAGATCTAGACTATGAATGAACAAGAAATATTTCCTAAATGCCTCTAGCCTCCCCCTTATAAGTATGGCACACTATACACCCATAAAAAGGAATTTACTCGACACGACTTTATGGACACCCAATGACTCAGAACCATGCTCAAATACCAAGCTTGTCACGATCCGAACTCAAGCTTGGCAGTGATGGGCATCTCAAGATCATCGAGGGTCGAAGATAACCCCCTTAGCCTTACCTCAAGAGCACAATGAAAGTAAACAACAAAAGATAATCAAGTCAATAAAGGATAAATAAAACAAAAGAAATTTAAAGGGTCATAGCTAGGCATCAATGACATGCCAATCTTGTCCACGAAGGACTCAAAATCCAATAATACCAACTAAGTTGGGACATTCCCCCAACTATGACAAATAAATCCATAAATATTAGAACGATAAAGGAAACCTATTGAAATGACTGGGCCTTTTGAAGGATCAACATAAGTACCAAATTTCCTAACGCTACACAGAAGTAATAGAAATATCCTGAAAACCTACATCATGAAATAATTTAGTATTCGAGGATGGTCAGTAGGCCGAGCACTAGCATGTAACCCAAGGGAAAGGGATAAAATAATGCATTCACCAAAATCCATTTATAAACCACATACACAACATTTAAACATGTATATATATAGGATTTTGGAATAGGGATAAGGGTTATGAAACATGATAGCTGAAAACATTATCCTGAATAATGTAGCTCATACTGATATTCTAGGCACCCACGAGCTATACGTGTTTGGCTCCCCCTGTCGAAAGGCCAGTCCATGTTAACCGCATGTATCGAGGAATGGCTAAAGATGCCAAAGCAATAGCCATCCAAAATATAATATGTATCCAGACACATGGTCATATAGACCCCTAACATTGTTAAATGTGGTTTCCAGTGTTGGTCCCTCCTGAACTACACCTTCTTGATAAGCTACACAATTCTCTTTAAGCCTAAAATAAAAAAATTTGAACATAAACCAACTATTAACCAAGAAATATTTCATTAAACTTGGTATTATCATACCAATATGATTGCAAGCTCTTCCAATTATGTTAAACCAAAATCATTTAACCATTAGACTCCAGTTTCTAATTTTAAATCCAAAATCAAAGCCACCAAGGGCATTCCAAAACCATAGCCATCAATGGCATTCAAAAACCATAACTACCAAGAATTCCAAAACCTTTTTATCCATTTATACTTTAATGAAATGCAACGTTTCAAAAGACAAGTTAAATTATGTAAAAATCCATATTCAAAATCAATATTACAAAGTGGGTTGAGGTGATTGTCATTACCATGTCAACAATTCATCAATTTAGTGAAACCCATGTCACCCATTTCAACCATTATAACCATTCACCAATTCAGTTCTAAAAACTATTAATTAAAGAATAAGCAACCCATTAAAATAAGGGAATAGTAATTCAAGTATTATCAACCAAAAACCCTAAATCCAATTTCAAACCCATCATTCAAACCATATGAATATTGAATACATGTATGCCATAATGTAAAATACAAGTTGGGGAATAAGTAACATGCCTTTTAGATGAACCAAGTTTGTGACATCTTGAATCTGAGCCTTGGAAGCATGAATTTTGGGGAAGAAACCCTAGCTTTACTCTCTTGAGAGTGGGGAGAAAATAAGAGATGAGAATCTGATATATAATAAGTAAATAGCATTTAAAGAGTGATTTAAGTTGTGGTGGAGGTAGGTTAGGGTTTGAGGTGAGGAAAATACCAAAATACCCCTAAAGAAATCAAAAAAATGACAGAAATTTCTCAATTGACGAATAGGTTGACAACCCGTTAGTTTGTTGACAACTCATCAACCTAGTCGTCAATCTCTAGATGAATTTGGAAATTTACTGGCTAAGGTTGATGACTAAGTTGATGAGTCGTCGCCTAGTTGATAGCTCATCAACTTAGTTATCACCTTCTAACAGACAAACACTCCCAAGTAAAATGGGTATAACTTTCTACTCAGATATCGAATTAAGGTAAAATTAGATGTGTTGGAAAGAATACTTGAAAGTCTTTCATTTGGTATAAAATAGTCTACCTAAATCATTATATTCTATGATTAATGGGAATTTAAAGTTGATCCAAGTTGAAACATTACTAAAAGTCAATCAGTAGAAAAGTTCTCAACTCATCTTTGAGTTAAGAGATTTTTATGATCCCAACTCATCTCCAAAGATGTTCCCAAAAAATATAAAATTGGTATCAAACTTATATTGACATAGAATCATTGGGTTCGGGTCTATACACATAAAAATGATAGTCCATATTCTAGATCAAAAAATGTGGGGTGTTACAATCAAGTTTTATTTTCATATTTCCTTGTTGTTTTTGTGTTGTTCTCTTCTTAGTTGGTCCATCTTTTTTGGGATACTCAAACTCAAGAATTAAATAAAAATAAGATTATACAGGTACTTTGACCTGAGGGTCTATCATAAATAACCTCTCTACCACCCATGGTATGGGTAAGGCCTGCTTTCAAATGTTGTAATTTGTTGTTGTTGTTGTTTTTATATTGAGAAAGTTTGATATTTGACTGAATGGTAGAAGAAAGGTCCAAGATATATAATTCATTTAGCATAAGATCAATATGTAAACTTTGCACTGTAATGTATCTCCAAATTGTAATTTAATTTTTCTGTGGATCAAAACATCAGTATAGCTTATGTAAGATAGTCCAAAATTGTATCTAAAAGCTTAGTGTTTTTTATTTGTATTCCTATACTAGTTCTCATTCTGCTCAGAAGTTGTTCTTATGTATCACACTGCAAACGAGTGATCACATCATAAACTTCCAGACTTCTACAAATCGTAGACCAATAAGTAAGGGGATTTTTTTGGCATCAGCATGTAGTCTAAACTAGTAAACCTTACTCAAACAATAAATGTAAAGAAAATAGAAGTCGTAACATTAGAAACGACCCAATAATACAATCTACAAAAATAAATTCAACAAGTCCTAGGGGCTAGGAGAAAATGACCAAACAACCTTAGTTTTAACATTTGTGACCGTCTCTCACACGATAGTTAGATTTAATTCACATTGACCCCTTAATCTTTAGGATTTGATTTCTATTGTTTGTTATGCAGTTGATGAAAGCTAAAATATTTGATGTGAATATAGTTTTCAGTTAGATTTTGTCTTTAAATATGTGTCATTTGCTAGTCAAAAGAACGTGTTCTATAATGCATCAAAATGTTATTCTTTAATTTTCACTCCTCTATTATTTCTCTGCATTTTTTTTCTATCAAAAATTAATAATTGGTATCAGAGTCATTTTCTTGAGGAACCTGTGAGTGAAGAGTGGGATTCACAGATAGTATTTCACAAATGATTCCTCCTATTTTGGCTTGTGATAATTGTCAATTATAAGATGTGAGAAGGAAACTTAGTTGGAGTCCCTTGAACATTGGGACGCCGTGAAAGAGGATTAGGAAATCAATTCACTGTCAAATAATTCCATCAAATTCCAAATTAAGAGTCACATAAATCACGGAGTTGAAGGTGAAAGAAACTCCGTTTGTCACTTTTTCTACAACTATTTTCACGAGAATTATATTTCTCATATCACCAAAAGAAATTTGGAACTATCTTAAAAAAGAATGTGTGAAATTAAAGAATTCGAGGAATGCGGGTAATAAAATAAGGAAATTTGATTTGCAGAGAATGAAAGACTGAGATAGTCAGTGAATACTTAGACAAACTGCTTGACATTGTTAGCAAGGAATACTGCTAGGCACTAATTTAAGGATTTGAGAGTTATTGAAAAAATTCATGTAACAATTCCCAAAAGATATAAAGCATACATTACTATCTTGAAAACACACAAAAGATGTCCATGATTACATTAGTAGAGGGGTTAAATTCATCCCACACACATGAGCAAACACGACTTATGAGGCAAGATGGTATGGCTGAGAAGCCTTCTCAACGAACCACAAAACTCAAAGTAAGGGTAAAATTTTAAATTTGTAAAAAAATACCTACCTTGTCATTGTTGTAGAAAATGGGTTATCCGCCATTTAGATGCTGTAAAAGGCCAAACACGAAGTGCAAATAGCTTGTCATGAAGCAGTGATTTGCAAAATAAAGTTTGAAAACATTGAAGGAGATGTGTGTGTCTCCAATATGAAGACTATCTTTTTTTCTTTTGCAAATAAGGTTGTGACAAACTTTTGGTTGATTGAAAGTGATTGCACTAACCACATGAATTATGACAAAAGTTTGTACAAAGAGTTGCCTGTCGAAATGTCTAAGATAGAAATAGTGACCAGATTCTTGTTGAACGAAAAAGAAAGACTTAAGTCTTAGATAGACCCTTAAACTTGTTTTGAGATTTCACTTGGACCCCTCAACTTACCATTGTAACTATTCAAAATTCATTTTTACTAGGCACAAAATGCTGAGATGGCAAAAAAAGTGTGTTTCAGACTCTTGAGGCGCGTGAACCAGGTTTAAAAAGTATATTTTCTTTTTTTTTCAACTTTTACACCTAAAATTATTTTATAAGAATAATTTTTTAAAAAAAATAAGGATGAACACCCCTCTTTTTTTCCAGCAAAGTCTCATTTTTTCCAGCAAGGTTTTATTTTTTTTCCGACATTTACATCTAAAATTATTTTTAAAAAATGATCAATTTTTTTAAAATAAAACGTACGACCACTCTCTGTCCCCCTTATTTTTTCCAACAAAGTCTCATTTTTTTCAGCAAAGTCTCATTTTTTGTTAAGAATGACCGCTCTCTTTCATTTAATGTCATTTTCACTTATTCACCAGAAAAATTGAAATCGTCCTTACCACCATACCTCTTTATCCCTTCTCTTCTCTTTTAACAAATCAAATCTCTTTTAACATCGCACCCACTTTTTTATTTTTTTGTGATTGTCAAAAAGTGTCTATTAGGAATAATTTTTTAAATAGTTAAAGATGTAACACCCCACACTTTCAGGCTAAAGTTGAACCATGTTTTCTACGTATATAGATCTGAACCCAATGGTTACTAGAAATAAATAAGTGTGAATAACAATGCTTTAGTGTGAGAACATCTTTGACGATGAGTATACTTCATAAATACCTCCTTGCTCGAAGTTAAGTTGAGCACTTTCCTATCCATTAAATTTTGGTATATGATTTTACTTGGGTCAACTTCCAATGACCATTACTCATAGTATATAAGGAGTTATGTGATCCATTATATATCAAATCAAATCTCTTCTAGTCCTCTTTCTAATTCAACTGATTGTTCATCAATCCGAGTTCTAAATCAAAAGTTATGAGTGTTTTAGTGAGACACTATCCAGGGTGCGCGATTGGGTCGCGAGGCAAGATTGGAGCTCTGTGTTTGGGGTTGCGAGTCAAGGCTCCTACTCCGCGATGGGTCCGTGATGCAAAACCCCATTCTCATATGTTAAAACATGGTTTTCCCACTTTAAATCAAGGGGAAAAGGTCTTTTAACCCCCATAACTCCCCCCAATCCGTCCTATAACCCTAAAATCATCCCAAGACCAATTGAAAGCCCCCAAACACTCATTCTCTATTTATCAAGAACACCAAGGAAGGTTTTCTCAATTCTAAATATTGTAAGTTCCACACTCAAAGTTATTCTTCAATTTTTCTCCATCAAAAGGTATGTGGAACTATCCTAACTCTCATAGGCATAGGTTTCATTGTGGTTCTGACAGAATAAGCAATCCACAAGTAAAAATATAACAAGAACAACAAACAAATTTATGTGGAAACCCTTGCAGGAAAAACCACGGGCAGTGGAAGAAGACTTTCACTATGAAAGGTGAGGAGTACAATGCGGAGAATGACGTAATTTCTGAATTTCCAAAACCGACCCACTAATTGCACTTATATAGTATGTACTTAAAAATAAGTCCTAGGACCAAAAACATAAAGGTCCATACCGTGGGGGCATCTCCCCCACACCCCCATCGAGTTCAGTGGTAGGCTCCGGGATTGGGCCTCCTACGCTACCACCACAGAACCTATTGAAATTCACAAACATAGGTCGCACCGCAAACTTTCAGGGCTAGACCAACAAAATTCGGGTCACAACTCTAACAATCTCCACCTTAACAAAAATTCTAATTCAGAACTCAAATCCATTTCAAGACAAACTCTCCACCTCTTCCACAAAAACCTCTAAGGGTACATCTTAACAGCTAACACCAACTAAGTCCAAGCAATGCTCATACTTGGCACTTGGTAGTGTCTTGGTCATCATACCAGTAGGGTTATCATTGGTACTGATTTTGCTTACCACAATATCACTACGAGCAATAATTTCACCCATAAAATGATACCAAACATCGATGTGCTTTGTCCTCCCGTGAAATATCTGATCTTTCATAAGGAAGATAGCACTCTAACTGTCGTAAAAGACCGTAGTAATCTGTAAGTATTTGCTAAGTTCACCAAATAGTCCCTTCAACCAAATATCTTTCTCGAAAGTCTCTACAATAGCCATGTACTCTGCCTCCGTAGTTGACAAAGCAACCGTAGTCTATAAAGTAGTTTTCCAACTAATAGCACAACCACCAATGGTGAAAACATAGCCTATAAGGGATCTCCTTTTATCATGGTCTCCTGTAACATCAGAATCAACAAACCCAATTACTTCAGCTCTATTTTTCCCAAATAACAAACAAATATCAGCAGATCCATGCAAGTATCTGAAAATCGACTGAACTGTTTTCCAATGTTCTTTGCCAGTATTTGCCATATATTTGCTAACTGAACTGACAACATATGATAAATCTGGTCAGGAACACACCATCATATACATAAGAGACCCGACAGCACTAAAGTATGGAACTCAAGACATATAATCACACTCATCATCTGTCTTTAGAGATAAAGTGTTCGAGAGTTTGAAGTGAGCTGCCAATGGAATACTGATAGGCTTGGCATTTTTCTTATTGAACCTGCGAAGTACTTTCTTAATATAACTTTTCTGAATCAAGTATAACTTACACCTCTCTCTATCTCTCATAACTTCCATGCCAAGAATCTTCTTTATGCTTCTAAATCCTTCATCTCAAACTCCTTACTGAGCTGGGGTTTGACTTTTATTATCTCTCTCATATCCTTTGCTACAATCAATATATCATCAACATACAAGAGAAGATACACGAATGAACCATCACTTACCTTCTTGAAGTAGACACAACTATCATTACTACTCCTCTAAATTATATGAGAGGTCATAAAAGAGTCAAATCTCTCATACCACTGTATCGGCGACTATTTTAAGCCATAAAGAGACTTTTTCAGCAAGTATATATAGTCCTCCTTTCCTGAAACTACAAAGCCCTCTAGTTGCTACATATAGATGTCGTCCTCAACTTCTCCATGTATGAATGCAGTTTTGACATGCAATTGCTCAAGCTTAAGATTATGCATGGCCACAATACCAAGCAAGGCTCAAATCGAAGTATGCTTTACAACAGGAGAAAACACACTTGTGAAATCAACACCTGGAACCTAACTGTAAACTTTAGCAACTAGTCTTGCTTTGTACCTAGCATCTTCAACTCCTGATGTTCCTTCTTTCTTTTTAAATACTCACTTCCAACGGATGGCTTTCTTATCTTTAGGCAATCTCACCAGATCCTATGTGCCATTCTTAAGAAGTGATTTTATCTTCTCCTGCATAGCAATCATCTAGTGGAGAGAATCTCACAACTAACTACCTCTGAGTAAGAAAAAGGATTTTCACTAGAATCAATACCTTCTGCTACATTCAATGCATAAGCAACCAAATCAGCTTCAACATACTTCTGAGAAGATCTAATATCTCTTCTAGGCCTGTCATTACTAATAAAATATTATGGCATCACTGGTGGTGAAGAAGATATAGTACCACTCTGTATCTCTGGGCTAGACTGAGAAGTAAGCATTGGTGTAGACTCTGCTCCAATCTGCAATTCAATGTAGGCACTTAAGTTTTGCTAATTCATGTCACTAAGCTCATCTGGGGCCGAAACACTAGATTCAGAGAGAGCATGAAGCATGGTAGTTTCATCAAACACAACATCCCTACTAATTATAACCTTTTTATTTTCTGGACGCCAAAGCTTATAACCTTTAACACCAGACTTATAACCCATAAATAAGCATTTGATAGATCTAGGCTCCAACTGTCCATTATCAACATGAGAATAACCAGGACATCCAAAAATTCACAAATCATAATAACTAGTAGGAGTACCCGACCATATCTCTTATGGAGTCCAATTATCAATCACGATTGATAGAGAGCAGTTAATAAGAAGACAAGCTGTGGAAGAAGCTTCAACCAAAAAAGAATTAGGTAAACCAACATTAGAGAGCATACAATGCACCTTCTCCATTATAGTCCTATTCATTCATTCGACCACACCATTCTGCTGTGGAGTATGACGAACCTGTACAGAGCATTAAATTCATTAGAATAGAACTCTAAACCATTATTTGTACGAAGGCATTTTACCTACTTTCATGTTTGCTTTTCAATCATAGTCTTTCACTTCTTGAAAGTAGGCAATACATCATTGTTTTGCTTCAGGAAGAACATCCAAACTTTTTTAGATAGGTCATCAATAATAGTCAAGAAATAATTCACACCTCTTCAAGAAGGTACTCTAGAAGGCAATACATCATTGTTTTGCTTCAAGAAGAACATCCAAACTTTTCTAGATAGGTCATCAATAATAGTCAAGAAATAATTCACATCTCTTCAAGAAGGTACTCTAGAAGGACCCCAAAGATCAAAATGAATGTAATCAAGTGTGTCTTTAGTTGAGTGGATGCCTTTAGTTAATCTGACTCTCTTATGCTTCCCAAAAACGCAGTTCTCAAAGAACTCCAATTTGGTAATACTTTGGCCATCAAGAAGTCCTCTCCTGCTTAGTTCAGCTATCCTATTTTCACTCATATGCCCCAGCTGCATATGCCAAAGTTTAGAAACATCACTTTTTGATAGAGAGGAGGTAGAAACAACTGCATCACCTATAACCATAGAGCCTTGCAGAACATACAAATTTGCAGTATTTATATGTCCTTTCATCACAACAAGAGAACCTTTAGTAACCTTTAAAACTCCACCTTCACCGGTGTACCTATATCTATTCGAATCAAGGGTACTCAAGGAATAAGATTTCTCTTCAGGTCTGGGACATACTGCACATCACCAAGTGTCCTCACAACCCCATTAAACATTTTAATTCTGATTGTTCGAATACCAGCTATCTTACAAGGTGTGTTATTTCCCATCAACACAGCACCTTTAGAGACTATTTCATATGTTGTAAACCAATCCCGATTATGACACATATGAAACGTACAAGCTGAATCAAGAATCCAATCCTTATAGCGTTTGGAGTTACCATCATAAACTACTAAGAGTTCTCCATCACTACCGTTATCTTCAACAAAACTGGCTTCATCGATCTTCTCTGGTTGGTGTCCTTATGATTTTGGAGCTTTCTTTTTCTCTCTATTCTATAACTTATAACACCCCGATTTGATATGGCCCTTTTTCTTGTAGTAATTACAAGTTTTGTTTCTATTTCTATATTTTGACCTATTCCTGTCATCAGCCCCAGAATTTCTCTCATGAGTCCTTTCTCAAACAATGAGACCATCTCCTTGAGTCTCAAACCCATTCACAAGATGCTTCACCTTTTCCTTAGAGAACAACACATCATAGACTTCATCTATGGACAGGGTATCATGACTATATAAAATCGTATCCCTAAAGGTCGTGTATGATGTAGGCAACGAACACAATAAAATCAACTCTAAATTTTCCTCATCGTACTTAACCTCCTGAGTCTCTAAATTAGAGATGATTTCAGTAAAGATAGATAGGTGATCCTCCAAGGACACACCCTCAAACACGTGATGGGAAAAAAGTTGTTGTTTAAGATGAAACTTGTTAGGCTCTTCTTCATGCACAATGATTCCAATTTCAACCACAATGTAGCAACAGTAGTTTCCTTTAAAACATCCTGCAGAATCTGATTGGATAAATGAAAGTGGACTAAGATAGAGACTTTTGATCCTTACGGTGTTTGTCCTCGTCCATCCACAATAAGGGCATCTTATCAAACCCTAATAAAGCATCATCCAAATCCATCTGCGTGATTGCAACCCATATCTTAACCTGCCATAATAAAATTTTTGTGTTGTGATCCAATAATAGAATATCATACTTCATGGTTAACATCCTCGAGAAAACAACCAAAACAAGCTCTGATACCAATTTGTTATAGTTCGGATAGAATAAGCAAACCACAAGTAAAAGAAAAATAAGAACAACACAGAGATTTACGTGGAAACCTTTATGGGAAAAACCACGGGCAGAGGCAGAGAAATTTCACTATGGAAGGAGAAGAGTAGAATGGGGAGAACAACGTAATTTCTGAATGTCCAAAATCAACCCATTAATTGCACTTATATAGTATGTGCGTACAAATAAGTCCTAGGCCCAAAAACATATAGGTCATAAGCCAGCAACCAAAATAATAACCAAGTTCCCGTCCATAACTTAATATAAAAGGATGGAACACTTATAAATTTAGTCCAACGGTGTCAGCCTCAATATCAATGCCAATACTAAGTCTGACACCACCACTAATCCCACCCAATAAAACCCATAGTAGTTCCACAAAAGCTTCTAACCAAATGAAAACTAATATCCGATTGGGACATACTCCCAACCATAGCCAAAACCAATATCCATAAATTATTCAAAGTATGTAAAAATGTCTATGATATGAAATGGAGCCTTCCAAAATATGCAAGCTCACCACATCAATTCAATAGACGATCCTAAATCCGATAACTAAGCAGGAGAAGTAGAATAGCCAGTTCCTACATCGCATGGGGATATAGCCGGCCGAGGAATGAATAACAAGTGAACGCTAACAAGTACTCAGGATAAGGATAAAATAATGTCATCCAGTAAAATGAAGTAAACCAACTATATGCACACAACCATACATATATATAAATGCAACCATGCCAGCAAAAGGAGTTGGGTTTAGCATACCTTTAAAACCATTAACTTGAGTATGTGTAGCTTAACCATCCTAGAACTACCTATGAGCTATATAGTTCCATTGTAAACCCATGAATGGGCGTTGATGCATATAGCCGCACAAACTGGAGATACCATAAGAGTAGGAGATTCCTGAATACCCTTCACTCTCTATGATATGAGGATTTCCATATACCTTATAGTATCATATATGGTTGCTATGACCAACCCCTCATGTCGAAAAACATAAGTTTCCAGTGTCCACTCATTGAACTCGCACCTTTACGGTTAGCTATCACACCCCACCATTATTGCCCAATTAAAACCATTACCATCCAACCAAACCATTAAACCATTATTATTAACCAAATCTATGAGTAGTGGTATCATCATACCGACTACAACTTGCAAGAAATGTCCTTAGACAACCTTTTTATGTAAAGGGATTCCTATGTACCCATAAATTACATTATCAAGTTAACTTGGGGGAATCCCGTGTACCCCACAAGCGTTCTATTATTATGTAGCTTGGGAGAATCCCATGTACCCCACAAGCAAGTCTAATTAACCGTAACCATGACCACCAAACCTTACCATTTAAACCATTCCAAACCATTTATACCATTTAGGGTTCCATTACCAAACCATACCATACAATAGTTCCACTAAAAGTCCAATAATATAGTAACGAATTCTCACAGGCATTTTATCAAACATGTTGGGGGCATAGTGTTCGATAACCAAAACCAAATACCAATTGACCATTCCCATTCAATCAGTGGTCCAAATCACCATTAAAGCATATAAAACATAATTAAAACATAGAAAAACTATAATTAAATATTTAATACCAAAACCCCAATATATATTTGAAAACCCCAAAACCATACAAAATCATACCATGAAAACATTATATAAAACATGCCTTTAGTTGGAACTAACAATGAGGGAAAAGTATCCTACCTTAGATTACGAAGATAATGGAAAGAAATCACACAAACAGGCCCTAAATTGATCCTCTAGATAAAACCCTAGCCTTTCTTTACCCAAGAGCCTTTAAGAGAATTAGAGAGTATTTCTAAGTGTTTAAAATCAGAATAATAGGTTAAATGATGTCCCAAGTGTGACATAAGTCATGGGGTCCTAAGGAGTTATAAGGGGAAATATCCAGATTACCCCCAACTTAAACTGTCTAACTTCTCGCAGGTGGGTACACCTCTACTATACTATTCGTACCCTAGGGTATGAGTGGTACCCTGACTCATATCCTAGGCCTCACCTTAAACCCCCACACTAGTCAACATACGACCATTCAAGCCAAACCGTATCCAAGGACATGACTAGTACCCTTTACCCATACCCTAACAGTACCAAGAGTGGTTGACACTGTCCAACATATAAGTTGGACAATATGACTCGTACCCTATCTCACAACCCATAGTGAGCCACTTGTACTCAAATCCAAGTTAAGTTACTAATTTTCAAATTAAGTGAAAGAAAATCCAACCATACGACCCATCAACCACCATACGACTCGTACTAACCCAAGTTGTACCCATTCCAAAAACCAATCCATCCCATCAAAACTGGTTAGCATATGACCAGAGTATACCAATCGTACCCTATCATACAATTAGTATCCCAAGTCATATGATGTCCAAAAACCAGAAGTCTAGGAAATTTTCTAAGGTTCGAAAACCCAGGGTATTTCAGTTTCCCCCACTAGGATTATTTATCCCCGAATGACAAACAAGGTGGTACAAGCACGATTTACAACCCATAGATGCCTCTACTCTTTCTTTTAAAAAATGCAAAGAAATCAATCTTTCTTTTAACCAAAACCAGAAAATAAGAGTGTCATAAAGAATACATACCTTCCGCATGAATATCCAAAGCCAAAAATAAATACGGATACTTGGACTTCATGTCAGCTTTTGCTTCCCAAGTAGCCTCTTCCACTTGTGGTTACGCCATAGAACCTTAACCGAGTCCACATCCTTGGTTCGTAACCATGAACCTGCCGATCCAATATATCAATCGCTATCTCTTCATAAGATAGAGAATTTGAAATAACCAAACCTTTTAAAGGAACAACTAATTAAGGATCATCCACACACTTTCTCAACATAGAGACATCAAGTACTAGATGAACAGAGCTAAAACTAGAAGGCAACTCCAACTCATACGCCATATTACCAACCTTTTTCAATACCACATAAGGAACATTATATCGGAGACTGAGCTTTCCCTTTTTAGCAAACCGCATTACTCTCTTTATGGGAGATTCCCTTAGGAACACCTTATCCCCAACCTCAAACTCCAAGTCCTTACATCTTACATCTGCATAGGACTTTTGGTGACTTTGGGCAGCCTTAAGCCTATCCCAAATCACATTCACCTTTTCCATAGCCTTATAAACCAAATATGGACCACACATATCCTCTCCACCAAGCTCAAACCACCCAATGAAAGATTTATACCTCAACCAGATAATGCCTTAAAAGGGGCCATCCCAATACTAGAATAGTAACTATTATTATAAGCAAACTCTACAAGAGGTAGATACTCAACTCAGCTACCAACATGGTCAATCACACATGCCGAAAGAATATCCTCCAATGTCTAACTAGTCCTTTCTTCTTTCCCATCCATCTTCAGATAAAAAAAGTACTCAGACTCACCTTATTCCCTAAAACATTTTGAAAAGACTACTAGAAGTGAGAATAAAATCCCATACCACAATCAGAGATAATCAAAACTGGTACCTCGTGCAGCTTCACAATTTCATGAAGATACAACCTTGTGTAACTCCTCAACCAAAAAGTTAGACCTTACTGGCAAGAAGTGAGTTGACTTTGTCATCCTATCCATGATAACCCATATAGAATCAAATTGATTTCGGGACTGAGGATGACTTGTAATGAAATCCATATTGATTACCTCCCATTTCTATTTTGATAATTCCATTTCCTGATACAACCCACCAGGCCTCATGTGCTCAACTTTTAATTGTTGTCATACCATACACTTGGCTACAAAGTTAGCCATATCCTTTTTGATACAATGCTAAGTGTGTATCAAGAGATTCCAACCAACACAAGAACAACAAGATGAATAACAAAGTGCTAGTTAATCGAAAATGGCCACACACGGCTTCACTAGGCTTACAACACTTGTTTGTACTAGAAAAGTGAGTTTAACAACAAGAACAACAAATATAATATTGCTAGTGAATCGAAAGAGCCCCACACGGCTTCACTAGACTTTTATATTCAACAACACAATGTTAACAAGATTTATAAAAAAAAAGAGATAGAAACTTGACACATAATATTCATTAATCCAAGAACCCTAATAAGAGAAAGGACCCTAAGACTAATAAATATCAATACCAAGTTCTTACTTGGACCAAGAAGAACTCAAAGAACCTCAAGAACCTAGTTTCTAGCCAAGATACAACACTAATATCACTCTACTAGTGAGAATTTGGTTTTGGCCTCTCTAAATGATGAGAAAGAGAAGTCAAAAATTTACAAGTCTTTGTTTCTTGAATAATAGGAATGAACTAAAGCAATACTAGCCCTATTACATGGCTTATATAGTAACTTAAAAAGGAAGGACAAAGACCAAATTACCCTTGTCATTTAAGTGGGTGGGTTTGGGGTGTCTTGGTGGGCCTCTTTATATTTCATTAAATATAGGCCCTTAGATAGGCTCATAAGGGCCTCACACATGGCCAAGAATGTGAACAAGGCTTGGAGTCATTATAACTCACGTGCTTGACTTCATGTGAAAGGTCTCAAGCTAGGAATTCCCATATCATCCTCTCCATCATTTCCACCCGAGAGAGATCACAAGCGTTGAAAGTGTTGTACACTTGATATTCCGGGGGTAGATCAATCTTGTAGGCATTGTCATTGATCCTTTCTAATACTTCGAACAGGCCATCACCCCGTGGCATCAACTTAGCATTCCTTTGAGACGGGAATCTATCCTTCCTTAGGTGCACCCACACCCAATCTCCCGGTTCAAGAATAAGCTTTCTTCTTTATTTATTGGCTCGCCTTGTAACTTTTTAGTTTTTCTTCTCTAACCACAACCTCACCTTGTCATGTAGCTTTTTCATGGCCTCAGCCTATTTGCTTCCATCTAAGATTATCACAAGATTACTTGGCAAAGAGGTGAGGGGGTTGATGCCATATACACACTCAAAAGGTGTCATCCCCGTTTTCGAGTGTATAACACAATTATAACCAAACTCAATCAATGGTAAGTGCTCCTCCCAAGAAGTCATTTTTTCTTTAACCATAGACCATAGCACAGACCCTAAGGTCCTATTTAATACTTCCATTTGGCCATCAGTTTATGGGTGGAATAAAGTCGAAAACAACAACTTAGTACCAAGTCTACCCCACATGGACTTCCAAAAGTGGCTTAGGAATTTAGAATCCCTATCACTCACTATAGTCCTCGGAACACCATGAAGTTTTACAACGTTATCAACAAACAAAGAGGATACACTAGGCGCATCATCACATTTAGAACAAGGAATAAAGTGAGCCATCTTGGAAAACTAATCCACCATGACAAAAATACTATCCTGCCCCCTTCTAGTCCTCGGTAATCCCAACACAAAGTCCATTGATATGTCAAGCCAAGGAAACAAAGGGGTGGACAATGAGGTTCATAACCTATGGGGTTGGAGCCGTGACTTGGCTCTTTTGCACTCAACACATTGGCCGCAAATCCGGGCCACATCCTTGTCCATTCTAGGCTAATAAAATTGTTCTTCCAAAATTTTGAGGGTCTTCTCGACCCCAAAATGGACCATTAGACCGCCATTGTGTGCTTCTCTCACATATAATTCTGTCCACGAACTTGAGGGAACACACAATCGTCTACATTTAAACAAGTATCCATCAAATTTGGTATAGGGATGGGAACCCCTATCCGTAACCCACCTATCCCTTTCCAACTCTTCACTTTCCCTATAGATAGGAGTGAAGTGAGGGTCCTCGAGATATAAAGACTTGAGGCTTTCAAACCCCATCAACTTAGACAACAAAGTAGACATAAGAATATGATTTCGGGTCAAAGCATCGGCAACCACATTGTCTTTACCCTTCTTGTATTGAATAACATAAGGGAAAGTTTCAAGAAATTCAATCTATTTGGCAGCTGCCGGTTAAGCTTTTCTTGTGCCCGTAGATGCTTCAAGGATTCATGATCCATTCGTATCACGAATTCTTTAGGCCACAAATAATGTTTCCAAGTGGCCAAGGCTCTAATCAAGGAATACAACTCTAAATCGTGCGTAGAGTAGTTTAGAGTTTCTCTTTTGAGCTTTTCACTAAAGTAGGCATAGGCTTCAATTCTTGCATTAAAACCGCGCCTATGCCAATTTTGCTTGCATCACATTCGACCTTAAAAGTCTTTTCAAAATTCAGTAATTGTAGCAAAGGGGCCGAGATGAGCACAGCTTTCAAGTCCTCGAAGGCCTTAGCTTGTTTATCTCCCCACTTGAAAGTCCGATCCTTTTTAATCACTTCGGTCAAGGGGGCGGTAATGGTGCTAAATCCTTTGACAAAACGTCTATAAAAACTAGCCAACCCATGGAAGCTTCTCACTTCACCTACGATTTTGGGAGTTGGCCAATTTTTAATGGCGTCAATCTTAGATTCATCCACTTCGACCCCTCTTGAGCTTACCACAAACCCAATAAATACAACCTCATGGACACTAAAAGAACACTTTTCTAGATTAGCATATAACTTCTTCTTTTGGAGGACATCAAACACACATTATAAATGCTTTACATGCTCATCTAAGGACTTACTATACACCAATACATCATCAAAATAAACAACAATAAATTTTTTGATAAATGGCTTCATCACATGATTCATTAGCCTCATGAAAGTACTTGGAGCATTTGTTAGGACGAATGGCATAACTATCCATTCATAGAGACCGAATGTGGTCTTGAAGGCGGTTTTCCATTCATCACCCGGTTGCATACGAATTTGGTGATAGCCACTCCTTAAATCAATTTTAGAAAACAAACACGAACCACTCAATTCATCAAGCATATCATCTAACCTAGGAATAGGGTGACGATATTTTACCATTATCTTGTTGATGGCTCGGCAATCAACACACATATACCAAGTCCCATCTTTCTTGGGAACTAGTAGCACCGGAACCACACAAGGGGTCATACTCTCCTTGATTTATCCTTTGTTGAGGAGTTCCTCAACTTGGCATTGCAATTCCTTAGTATTCATCGGGTTGCTCCTATAAGCCAGTTTATTGGGAAATTGTGAATCCGGCACAAAATCTATTTGGTGCTCAATTCCCCGAAGTGGGGGCCATCCTTGCGGTAAATCCTTTGGGAAGACATCCTTCTAATCCTGCAAAACATGAGAAATAGGAGGAGAAATGGAAATCTTAGTGGCGTTAGTGTTAAAATAATGAGCCAAGAGGAGCATCGGAGTGTCCTCATCATGATCCACAAATAATTCTTTCCTCCTAGCCATCATTACCACACTTCCTTGCCCCTTAGAAATTAGGATCCCCTCGGTTTCCCCTACTCCCTCACTCTCGGGTTCCCCTCTTTTTCCCTCACTCTCGGCCTTCTTTCCCTTTTCCCTCAATTCTCACATCATTTGGTATAATTCATTCACTTTGGAAGGCAATAATGTATGAAGAGCAACCTTTTGGCCATCTTTCTCAAGTGTATACCGATTGGACCTTCCATCATGTTTGGTCGACCTATCATATTCCCAAGGCCTTCCTAACAACAAATGACAAGCTTGCATTGGTATCACATCACAATGCACCTCGTCATGGTAGTTGGCTACCTTAAAACGTACCACACATTGCCTTGTGACCTTTAACTCACCGCATTCATTCAACCATTGTAACTTGTAAGGACTAGTGTGAGGTCTAGTCGGCAATTTCAAGAAGTTCACCATTGCAACACTAACCACATTCGCACAACTTCCACTATCTATCACCATAGTACACACACTTCCCTTCATAAGACATCTAGTATGGAATAAATTCTTCTATTGCGTAGGGTCATCTATCGCCTTACTAATCATGGCACGCCTCACTACAAAGTTTGGAACCACGCACTCCCCTTCTTCGGATAAGCATCCTCACAATTATCATCATCATGTGGCTCATTTTTGGGTTTCTCTCCATCTTGAGGCTCGGCCTCATTCTCTTCTTTTTCAAGACCCACTTCATCACCAAGGTAATACAATCTCCCTTCCCTTAGGATCACATTGCGCCAGTTTGGACATTTATTGGGTTTATGTCCCCAACCTTGGCACTTGAAACATTGGAACCCTTTAGGATTAGGATACTTGTGAGCTTCCTGCCACGGAGGAAATTTATGGACTGTTTTAGGCTTGGACAACCTTGTAGTGGCGGGTTTGTCCTTGTTTTTGGGCCAACCCAAAGATGGTTGAACCATATCTTTGCTTCTCAGCCAACCCGAGGTTGATATTCCCTTTGCCTTGAACGACGACCTCTCTTTAAGCTCCTTTTCAATCTTAAGAGCCACTTGGAAAATCCCTTCAATGGTATCAAAATTGTGAAGTGTCAAATGAGTGGAGATCTCTTTGTTCAACCCACACTTGAACCAAATGATGTCATGGCACTTTTTTCTCCCCGATGATCAAGCTTCAACATGAGTTGTTGAAACTCGTCATAGTATGCCATAAAACTTTGATTCCCTTGTCGCAAATAGTACAACCTAGCAAGCAACTCATGACAATAACTTTTGGGAAGATACCGTTTCCTTATTAGGTACCTCAACCAAAACCATGGTGGTGGTTGTCCCTCTACCAACTCTTTTTGCCAAACCGTTTGACGTATTCCCACCAAGTGTTAGCATAGCCTTCAAAATAAGCTATGGTAGAACAACTCTTCTTATCCTCTGAGATATCATTCACTTGAAACACTTTATCACACGCCGACTCCCAAGCAAGATACACCTCGAGGTCACTTTTACCCTTAAAGATAGGTAGGCTCAATTTGATGGTATTGATGCCTACGTCTCTCTCTAGGTGTCGGTTTCCCCTTTCTCCATACCATCAGTATCTCCTTGGATCCAAACGACCTCCTCTTATCTCTTCCTCCCTCATGTAGGCATCGTCAAAGTCTCCATACCCTTCATAATCCTCTCTACCATATTCCTCAAAGTGGATGGGACGATTTTGGACATTTGGAACTTGAGTCAGAGGAATTGGATTTTATGAAGGTGGTGGTCTTTGGTTTAGTAGAGCTTGGAAGGGGGGGTTCGGATTTTATGGAGGCATTTGAATGGGCTGGTCTATTGGAGTCTTGGTTTAGAGGGTTATAAGTGGTTTGGCTTGCGGCATTTAGTGGAGCTAGTGAAGGATTTGGCAATTGTGGCCATGTTTTGGGAGTAACGATGGCGGAGGAATTTCTATCATGTCCACTTGACGAAACATGTCAAGGAGTAGAAGGACGAGAGTTCCTTTGACTCTCCACTTTTTCTAACCTCCCACTAATAGTTGTCACTTCTCCCCTTATGGCTCCTACTTCCGTACTCAACCTTTCAAGAGCTCGGGTCATAGCCTCAAGTGTGACCCTCATATACTCCATTTCATTAGAATCCATATTTTGAGACGTGGTTCCCTCCATTATCAAGGTATCACCTACACAAGCAACAAACAAATTATTTTAAAATCCCTTTCCTCACTTACACTCTCTTGGTTCACTCACACTCAAGTTCCACAAGAGTTGTAGATTGGCTAGGAACCCATGAATTTGTAAGGTATGAGTATGCTCTTTCCTGGAATGTATTATTTTTTGAAACTCAAAGAATTCTCGTCGGACTAGAGCCAAGATTTACAACGTATTCAAATGACAAAAGTACACAAACAAACGTTGACACGAACTCAAGGCTTCAAGTGACTAATTGACAAGCTAGTAGGAATGTACTAGTTTGTTAATTAGTTCTCAAGTCAATTAGAGGAAACTAGGAATCAATAATTAGAAACTAGAACATCCAAATTTGAGCTTAATTATCACATGAACGGTAGCTAGAGTGACGTGGAAGCATGTCAATGGCCACGGGTCCACATAAATAGTTCATCAACTTGAAGTCTTAGTCCCCTTAGATCTTTTGTAATGGAAGACTTGTTATTGGGATGGAAAACATAAAGTGTTGTAACATTTTTCAAACCCCCTTATTTTTTTTAATTGTTTTTTCAAACTCAAAAGGTGATGTTTGACCTCACTAGTCCCATAAGACAAGATTCCTTAGTTTAAGGAAAAGTGGTTGTCAAGTCTTGAAAAGGTGATGTTGGCAAGTCTTCTCACAAAAAATTTTCAATTTTGTCTTACAACCTTTTTGGATCTATTTATCTTTATAGAAGTTAAGACATAAGATGAGGAGAAGTTTAGGATGAACACAACATCAACACCTTCAAGAACACAACAACAATACACCACAATGGTCACTTCCAAGTTTTTTTTTTCACAACACAATTATCTTTTTCATTAAGATCAAC
>NW_025883631.1:80707-95280 GCF_002878395.1 Capsicum annuum
AGATATTTTCAACCTATTTCTCTCTCTTGTTCCTTCTCCCTCTCTCTGCCATCTTCTCCGACTGGTCAGCACCATCTCTGTCGGTAAAATATATTTTTTAGCAAGACATAAACCAATTCCTCTATCGGAATCGACGATCCGACGACAACCAAGAAACAGTGGTAACTCAGATCCAGTTTTTCAAAGGCCTTCTAGTGAAGCTTCAGCGACAATACTCCGGCACCAGATTTTGCCGGCAGATCGTAGTATATATTTTTCTGTAGCCAGTTTGTTTTCTGATGTTCAAGTTCAGGGTCGATATCAACAGTAGGTAAAGGCAGTGGCAGCAATATTTTGGCGATCAATTTCTCCACCAACTTGCCTGAATTCGACGAAATGAGCAAGAAAACATCCTCACTTTAGCTTAAGGTGCACTCATTTCATCTCTTCTAGTTTATCTGGTATAGGTTCCTGATTATTTGGAGGCAGATATGTCCTATGTCTTTGATACCTATTTTTCAGTCCTTTCTCTCTTGATTTCTTATCTTTTTATAGTAAACACCTAATTTTGTACCTCTCGAAGTTCAATTTTATTCATTTTTAGCTCACCTAACCATGTACCCTCGCCATTCTACACTTTCCCCACAAGCAAACAAATACAATAAATCCTAACAAATTAAATTTCTAATTCTTAATATTCCCTTATCCTAACTAATTTTTACACTTCATCCTAATCATCATTACCCCACCTACCCTTATCCCTACCCCTATATCCCTACCCCTTACCCACTACCATATCACGTTATTATTTAATTTTTTTCATAACATATACTCCCTCCATTTAAAAGGAATGATCTACTTTCCTTTTTAATCCATTTAAAAATACACTACACATTGGGGCTCACAGGGAATCTTGCTCTTAGAATTAACACTCACCTCTCATGTGCATATACAAATGACTCTCACATAAACACACAGACACCTCACAACAAAAAAAAAGAACACCTGGCCACCTATACACACTCAGCAACAATACCTACACACCATCACGTTTCTTTTTTCTTTTCCCTCACAAAACACACACACAACTCCATATATACAGATACACACACTGATTACGCAGATACACTCATACACAGATGGGACTTACCTCACAAAAAGCTCCATTTTTCGTCACACATAGGGGACACACACTCATCTTCTTTCTTTTCTTCCATTCATCACTCATCACTCACACATCCATCGATATACACAAATACATAGTCACAACAAACACACTAATATAGATGCACACACAAATAGTGAAAGGTGGAAAATTCAGAGAGATTGAGACATAAGTTTGAGGGGATTGAGTCAGAGTGTGATTGAAGAGAGAGGATGGAAATCGGAGGAAATTGAGAGAGATTGGGCATAAGAGAGAGAGGAAAAAACAGAGGGATCAATTAACGGCGAGTTGCTCACGGGAAATTCATCGGAATTTCATACGGTCAGCCATCGGGAGACGCCCAGTGATGGTTTATCGTTGTTCCGGCGAAAAGAAATCGAAAAACGACGTCACCAGAAATCAATATTTCCCAAAATTCATTTCGAATCATATATGTGTTGGTATTCCACTTGGATTTTTATGTGTGTTGTTTTCGGGATTCGTCTTCTTTAAGAAACTACGTTCAAATCAGATTTCTTAGGGGTTTTCGTGGTTGATTCATCTCGTTATTTGTTGATTTTGGGGTTCGTATTGAGGATTGTTCGATTGGCGAGTTCGAGGACGAGGATGGTCGATTCGAGTCTATTCGAGGTTCATTGGTTCCCGAGGCTCCCGTCGCTGTTGAAATCGGTTCAAGTTGATTGAATAAAGTAACTCTGAGGTCCAATTCTACCTCTTCCCCTTTTTATTTCATTATTTATTATATTCGAATGCATCGAATTATGTGTTATATGTTGCTTGATCTGTGTTGATGGTGAATATTTGCTTGTTTTGAATCGTGTTTGGTCCCTCTTGATTATGAATTATGTGATTAAATGATATCTCACTCAAGAGGTAAAATTACTTATTTGGGGGATGGAAATTAAAAATTGATAAAAGCTAGCGTTAGTTATTTTGATTCATTGATGTCGTTGAATGTGATAATGTCATGATAGGTCGAGCTGGGTAGGCAAACGGTAGGTTCGGGTAGGCATATTTAGAACTTGTGGATTGTGTAATGTTTGGAATATGTGTTGAATGGATTGTTTACTGCATTTTTTATCAATTGTATTCATTTGGCCGGGAATACCTTAAGACATATTGTACTTATTCACTAAGAAATGCCCCAAAATATCATGTACGCAAAGGAGGCTCGTGATCAAGGCCCGAGGAATCGGGTAAAGCATTGGAGTTTAGTCTATGATTAGTTTAGAATAGGATTTACATTTATGTATTTTTTCTATTTTTTGGGACTGTATAATTTGGATTGGACATTATATTTTTAAACTTGTTTTGTTTGTTTGATTGTTTGTTTTGTGTGTTTTAAATGGTTTATATATTCATAGTGTTAGATTAGCCGATAGACTCTATGGAGTGACTGTAGTTGAACTACAGGATCGAGGGATGCCTAACACCTTTCCCTCAGTCGACAGAATTCCTTATCCGAAATTTCTATTCGCAAATCAGTTTAAAGAGTTAAATTATTTTGAAAAGGTTTTTCTAAAGGTGACCTGACACATTGGATTATGCCAAGTGGCGGCTCTAAGTTAATCATAAAATGAATCTTTTTCGAAACAAATCTTTATTTTTGTCACATTATAATAATAAAAATCCTATAAAATCTTAAAATCTATCTTTTTTGGTTAAAAAGGGGGTGTAATAGCTCTGGCAACTTTGCTGGGAACTTTTCAGACTTCGAGCTTATTTTTGGAGTTATATCGGTTTAGTTTGACATTATGGGTGTATAAATATTGTTTGTATTATTGTTTGTATTTGTTTATCATTGTTGAGTGCCTACTTGCTACGTGTTTATAGTTTTTCCTATTTTGTGTTACCACTTTATATATGGCATCGTTTGCATAACCCGAGCTAATTTTTTCTGCAACAAGTTCTGTAGTACACGCTGTGTACACGATCTCTAATTGAGTCACCCTTATTTTAGGAAGGGGAGCCGCCGGCTGGTATGGAGTGGGTGGAAAGCTATCGCAGCCACTATCAACCATACGCTCCCCCGAATAGCCTTGTTAGTGAACCCCAACGTAGGTCAGCCTTTAGGTCATGCTTATCTGCATCATATTGAGATCTAGCGGGATCCACTTGGTCCTTTGTAGGAGACTCACCTCTAAAGCATCCCTACGTGCTAAATGTTGCATCTTTGAGGGTAACGGGGTCATTTGACAGACTGATTTTGGGAAAAAACATGTGTTAGAAGTAAAGTATGTAGATAAGAAATTGTTGAGAAAAAAGAAGGAAAAAAAGAAAAGCAAAAGAAAAAGAGTTTCGTAGTTTTTTTTGCTTTTATTTTTCACAATCCAAAAATTCAAAAAAGATTTTCCTTTTGATTCTTTTAACATGCATTAATTATTCAAAAATTTCAAAAAAAAAAATTAATAGGAATTTTTATGAAAGAAAAATTCAAAAAAAAAAACATGGTAGTAGTTGTGTATATTTCATAAAATGAAAACACCAAAAAAAAATTTCTTTCATAGTTGTTGGTGTCATTTTTATGTGAAATGTCTAATTAAAAACCCAAAATATTTTCTTGACGTTGTTCATCGTCTGTCTTTGATCGTGTCTCCCAAGTTAGGTTCAGTCGTGTCACGCCCCAAAATAACCCCTAGGCGTGACTGGCTCCCAACAACACCGTTTGCTGGGAGAATCAATTTTTCTATTCATTCCCCATATCTACAAATATTGAAATGAAAACATACACAACACTATGTGCACTAAATAATGATTAACGCAGAATAATTATCCAACAAGATATTGCATAGCAATTTATGAAAACTACAATAGTTTAGATAACAAATCTTTAACCCAAATCCCACACTGAATTTATGGAGCATCTAAACAGAATTACATAAGTTCAACTTTGGGCCTACAAACCCAACGAACTGAAACATAAGCTAAAATAATTAGAGATGAATAACAGCCTTCACGAATAATGCGAAGGCTTATCTTAAAGATAGAATCCACACGTAAATACAGTCAGCCACGAGCCTCTCTCTCTGCAATCGTATCTGCACGTATGCAAGTAAGGAGTGAACTATATATAAATATATAACCCAGTAAGATCATTGACTCGCTACTTTAATACCCCTGGAACAAGTGTTAAAAAATACAAAACACAACAAAGATACACAAAAAATATGTACATAATATCTTTAATAAAATAATATCAATAAGATTTTCAAAGGGGTTCGAAATGTCATCTCATAACAACTCAGTCCACACTCACAACTTGTCATAAACGGCAGTGAAGGTGATTGGCCTAACACTCCAACAAGTCCACGGCAGCATATATAATGCCCGAAAAGTCTACTACAGCAACATGTACAAGCCCCTAATATATTACGAAAGCATAGGTAATGCCCCTAACATATTACGGCAGCATAAATAATGCCCCTAACATATTACGACAGCAAAAGTAATGCCCCTAACATATTACGACAGCTATGTATGCCCCTAGAGAATATAACGGAAGCAAAAAAATATATTCAACGCCCCAACCTCACCTCGCATTTCACCTCTAGCTGATTCTCAATACACTTCACAAAATAAATATCCACAGCTTGTCAAAGACCACATATTCTACCAAGTTCACGCTTGTCCCAACACATGGACTAGGCAGAAAAGTATAATCTTTATAAAGCAAATTGAAAAGCAAGCATCAAACCTTAAAGTCTCACTTACCTCACTAACAACAAGTTTCCCAACCTTGCAAATGCGAAGAACACCAACCAAACAACCTCCAATGGTTTCAATCTATCAAAAGTATCAAGTACTGATATCAATTACGCTAGTCAGAATCAAGTGTCAAGATCTGCTACTTTCAGTCTTAAAGCTAAGCTGCAATAATCTTAACCTTAAACCATGTATTAAAGATAACAATATCCTAACACCACTGTCCCAACATGATACTATCAGGAAGCTAACTTAACAGAAATCGGGCTTCACGCATTGGACACTATTTGTCCATCAGGTTTAATACTTTTCAGTTTCTCCCATTATTTTCTGATTATTAGAAAAGTCTTCAAATATAATAAAGAATGGTAGAAATAAGAGTTGTAGAAGTAGATAACGATTTTCTTGTTTTATATTAAATATACCACTATCCAATATTTTACACCAACATCCACTAATTAACCTCAAATCATTCTTTTCCTTCAATCATTGGTTAATCATTACTCTAATCTCTTTTTTTTCCTACACTAACGTACAATTAGCAATAGGATCCTAATAGTAATAGTATTCATTGAATCTTTTCCTTTTTCAAAGCATTACAAGATGCATAAGCTATTTTCTTTTTCTGCTCCTTACTAATGTTGTCTGCACTCCCCAAACTTTCGTTAGTTTCTCTAATTATTTTTTTAAGCCATAGTTAGTTATGCTTCTTAAACAAGAATCATAGCAACCTCTATATAGAGTACACAATAATAATTAGATTTCATACCTGACTATGAACTTGCTACTATACGAGCTTTCTATCACCGCGCATGAACAACCAAAAACTCTCTTCAAAGCTATTTCTTTCCAGTTCAAAAAAAAGAGGGATTGAATAATTTCTTTAGTTGCTTTCTATTTTTTTTCTTTCCTACGCAGCTTTCTGCTGCTCTCCAAAATAATAGGATTAGAAAGGCCCTAGTAGTAAACTTATAACGCTAATAGCTGAAACTGAAGAAGGCTTTTGGCTTGTCCACTTTAATTCCCTTAATTACCATTAATAGTCAGTTATAATTACCAATTAAACCTTCATTAAAAGTAGATAATAAGCTGGCTATTACAAGTCGGTTACTCAACCTTTAATCGTCCAATCTGGATGAACTACGCACACCTGATTCTCCTCTTTCGGGAGTGAGATACATAGGCAGCCCTTCGTGAGTTTGGTGATCTTATTCAAAAATTAAAAATTAAATGATTTTCTTTACTCTTGATTTAGAGTAGGTGTTCATATACATCTTTAAAAGAAAATCACAAAAAGATTTTGCTTTAATAGCTTCAAGTTTCATCGTCGTATGAAATTGAAAATAGAAAATCGAAAAGATTTTTCTTTGGTAATCATATGTTTCATTTTGTATAGGGAGTTTAAACTTGAGAAATGCAAAAAGATTTTCATCAGTTCTTTTGACAATTTGTTATTTTCTTTTCTTTTTAAAGTTTCAAGAAAAAGAAAAAAAAGAAAAAAGAGTTTAATCAGCTATTTGGCAAGACTTCACGAACTACGCACACCTGATTCTCCTCTCTCAGGAATGAGATACATAGACACCCTTCTTGGGTTCGGTGATCTTTTAAAAAAAAGATATAAAAGAAAAGGAGTTTTTGAAAGGTATTACATTCTAACGCCTTTGTTATCACTTGTTTAGTTAATTTAAGGTGGTTTGTTTGTGGCATTTTGGCTGATCCTCCACATTGTACCAAGTCAAAGAGAAAGTTATGGCCAACAAGAATATCGAGGTTGTTTTCACTAATTAGATAAGGAGTTCAGAGGGATGAGAATTTTGGAGCTAATGAAAAGATTCAGAAATTAAGGCAACAAATGATAGAAACGCATTGAGCTTGGGCTATTGGGTTGCCGCCTCTTTCATTTTCCACTGATAATCTAGAATATCTTTCTAGCTTGGCTCCAATGTCACATGCACAGTTTCCTATTTTTGTTAACACGCTACAACATGCATCAGGGTCCACTCTAGGGCAACACTATCTAAACAACAACAACAACAACAACAAAAAACCCAGTGTGTTCCCACAAAGTGGGGTTTGGGGAGGGTAAGATGAACGCAGTTCATACCGCTACCTCCGAAAAAGTAGAGAGGTTGTTTCCGATAGCCCCCCGGCTCAAGATAAAGAATAGGCGACAAGGAGATGGATTACATAACAGAAAAGGCATAAGGAATAATAAAAAGTAAATCAAAGCAATATGAAAATACAAGAGATACGGCAACACAAAATAAACAGATAGCAACTGAGAAAATATGAAAGGGACACCCACGTATAAGTAACACATACTCGCCGCCATAGACACCTATAGACACAGACCCAAGGTTACTAACCCAGCTACACAAGATCTCTCCTGGTGGCTTGCTACAACTCACAACCTCCCGCTAGCCTTCTACCCTTATCCACGACCTCCACACCTTCCTATCTAGGGTCATGTCCTCAGTAAGCTACAACTGCTTTATGTTATGTCTGATCACCTCCCTCCAGTATTTCTTCGGTCTACCTCTACTCCTTCTGAAGCCATCCAACGCTAGTCTCTCACACATAAGCACTGGGGCATCCGCATCCCTCCTCATCACATGTCCAAACCATCTCTATTTTTCTTCCCGCATCTTGTCCTCCACCGACGCCACTCCCATCTTCTCCCAGATAATCTCATTCCTATTTCCATCCCCTCTAGTAAGCCCACACATCCAATGCAACATCCGCATTTCCACCACCCTTACTTTTTAGATGTGGGAGTGCTTGATTAGCCAACACTCCGCGCCATGCAACATGGACGGATGGACTGCCACTTTATAGAATTTGCCATTAAGCTTAAGGGGTACTTTCTTATCACACAACAACCCCGAGGTGAGCCTCCACTTCATCCAACCTGCACCAATAGGATTGGTGACATCCTCATCAATCTCATTATTTCCCTAGATCAAAGACTCAAGATACTTAAAACTATCCCTCTTACAAACATCTTAGGAGTCCAATCTTACCACCACATCCTCCTCCTGCCTCAAGTCACTAAATTTGCATTTCAAATACTCTGTCTTGGACCTACTCAACCTAAACCCCTTCGACTCAAGAGTTTGCCTCCAAACCTCCAATTTGTCTTTCTCACCCCTCTGCGTCTCGTCAATCAGCACTATATCATCCGTAAATAGCATACACTAAGATACTTCGCCTTGAATACTCTGCATCAACACGTCCATCACCATCGCAAATAGGAATGGACTAAGAGTTGATCCCTGATGCAACCTAGTCTCAACCAAAAAATGGTCTGAGTCTCCTCTCGCTGTCCTCACCCTAGTCTTCCCTCCACCGTACATGCCCTTAATAACTCTGGTGTACACCACCGGGACCCCTCTCACCTCCAAAGAACCTCCCTCGAAACTTTATCATCTGTATTTTATAAGTCGATGAACACCAAGTGTAAGTCCCTCTTCTTTTCTCTATAATGCTCCACCAATCTCCTCACCAAATAGATTACCTCTGTTGTTGAACGACCAGGCATAAATCCAAATTGGTTCTCCGAAACAGACACAACCCTCCTCAATCTTCACTCAAGTACTCTCTCCCCAATCTTCATAGTGTGACTCAACAACTTAATACCCTTGTAGTTGTTGCCACTCTGAATGTCACCCTTGTTTTTATAAAGCAAAATCATCGTAATCTATCTCCAAGCCTCAGGCATTATCGCAGTCTTGAAAATGCCATTAAACAAATCCGTCAACCACCTAAGCCCTGCCCCGCCTGCATACTTCCAAAAATCCACCAAAATCTTGTCCAGCCCCTTCGCCCTACCCCTTTGCATCTTATAAATAGCCTCTTTGACCTCCTCTACATTAAAATACCTATAGTAGGTGAAATTACAGCTCTTCTCTGAATGCTCCAGCTCCTCTAGCTCAATGCCTCTGTCCCCTTCCTCGTTCAAAAGTCTATGAAATCACGGCAACACTATCCAAACACTTCCAACATTCATTTTCTCAATCCTCAATACAAGACTACCACATGCTCGAATCCACCTACTGTTCAGGTTTTTGCAACACAACCTCCATTTTAAGCTCCTACTTTTGATGTCCATGCATTGGTTGTTCCTTCCTACTCTACAAGAGAGCCTATATTGAATATTTCTGGTGATCGTTATTATGCTTCCGAGCCCACATTTAAGTTAACTAGTCCTTACAACTATACTCACTTGCCTGAATTTTCTCTTTTCTCTTAACATAGAGAAGACTGTTATGACAGAAAAACAAGAAGAAATGACCAGAAAATTGAGAAGTTTGAAACTGACTATGAAGAATTTTCAAGAACTTGGGGGTTTAAAAAGTGTCTCATATAAGGACTTATGCATGTTTTCAGGTGTCAATCTTTCCTTTGGCTTTGAGATGCCAAATTTTGAGAAATATGATGGACACGGGGATCTGGTGGCACATTTGAGACGTTATTATAACCAATTAAGAGGTGCTGGAGGCAAAGAAGAACCACTAATGGCTTACTTTGGTGAGATTCTTTTAGGTCTAGCCTTAGAGTGGTTTGTTGATCAGGATATTGATAGGTGGAATAGTTAAGATGATTTAGCTAATGAATTTTTCCAATAATTTCAATATAATGTGGAATTGATCCCTGACGAAAAATCCCTAACCAGTATAAAAAAAAGAATATTGAAAGTTTCAGGGATTATGCGATCAGATGGAGTGAATAAGCTGCTAGGGTGAAACTGCCAATAAAAGAAAGCAAGATAGTGGAGGAATTCATTCAAGTGCAGGGTGAAACATATTGTCAACACTTGTTACCAGTATTAGGCAAGTCATTTATTGAGGTCCTTAAAATGGGGGAGATGATACAAGATGGAATTAAGAATGGTCGCATTGTGAGTTTTGCAACATTGAAAGCTACTACTCTAACAATTCAAAAGGGTCCAGGAAGTGTTGGGGAGAAGAAGAATGAAGAATATGTATCTGCTATTTTAGTTGAGCAGCGGACGCGGTTAAGAAGACCACGTCGTCGTTGCTCTTAGGTTTAAACCCAAGTTCATGCCCAAGCTCTACATAATCACTCCCAAAATCCATTATACTCCATTCCCCCACCTCCATATCTAGTGTATAATGCATAACGATATGTTCAACACCCATATTACCCATAATGGCACACACCAACTCTCCAGAGTCATCCTCTAACTCCACAAACATACCAAAGCCCTTCTAGTCTCGATTTTTTATCCGAGCCAAACAATGAAATGAGGTAGAAGTTGAGAGATAGATTTACACCAATTGGAGAGTCGTATGCTAGTTTATTTCAAAGATTGGTACAGTGGGGCATGATCACTCCTCTTATTTGGTACACTTTAATCCGCGTTGAAGAAATTTTGATCCTAATGTACGATGTGTGTATTATTCTGATGCTTAGGGTCATAGTATTAAAGATTGTTGAGACTTAAAAAGAGAAATTGAAAAAATGATTCAAGATAGATCAATTATGGTGCAGAACATTGACAGTGAGGAAAGCTCTAGTCATGCTGATATGCAAACCAGTGGCTAAGATGTCAAGCTCAGTAATTGGAAAGTCACTCCTCTCCCTGCTGGGATGGATGTTTGGTAGTTTGTTTTCTTTTCTTTTCTATTATCCGAATTATTTCAAGATTGTAGTTCGGGATCTATCTTGTTTTGTCCCTCTGTCGTTTATGTTCAAACTCTTTTATCTTTTATTTCAACTAAATAAAGTTTCCTTTTCCCTTTGTTATTTAAACATATGTTGTTTGTTTATTTTCTTTATATAGTACATTTTATGTTGATTCTAGTGATATGACATGCTCGTAGAATTTTCAGCCGGATCTTAATATTCAATTTAATCGTGAAACATTGAATCAGAAGGCTAAAGTTGGAAAGAAAAAAAGGTATCTGAGAAATTGGTAGAGTGTTGAGACATTTGGTGACCACATTGAAGCCTTCTTTCAAAATTAAGACAGTTATTTTGGGAATCATAAGAATAACTTGGTCATCAATTGAAAGACATATCTCAATTAGGTCAAATAGTGAATGTGCAATCCTATGTCAAAAGGAACAAAAAGAAAATTAGCTCCACGAAGCATGAGTCCTTCAACACAAGGAATGTACAACAAAAGTGGAGTGGTATGTTGAATAAAGTGCAAGATTAGTGATGCACAAATTCAATTAAAGTTAGTACTGTAAAAAATGCCACGAATGATCTCCATCTTTCACTATCATATTGCATGATGTGTACTTGCATTTTTAAGGATTGATATGACGAAGACATTTCATTATGCTATCCAAACATTGTGTCATCCTCTGTTTATCCCATTTGAGCTTTAGTCCTATTTCCTTCATACCCCTCTTTTGGAATTAAGATAGAGTTAGCAAGGTTCAAAGGAAAAGGTGTCGAGCAAACCAATAGAGTCAGAAAAGTTTCAAAAAGAAAAAAAGAGACAAAAATGTGTCCAAAAAGAAAGAAAAAGAAGAGTGTCAAGAAAAATAGAGCCAGAAAGTTTCAAAGAGAAAAAAGAGTCAATAAACAACAACAACAACAATAATAACAGATCTAGTGTATTTGCACAAAGTGAGGTCTGTGGAGGGTAAAATGTACGCAGTCCATACCACTACCTCCGAAGAGGTAAAGCGGTTGTTTTCGATAGACCCCCGGCTCAAGAACTCGCTCATATATTGAGCCAATTATTTCCAAAAAAAAATCTCGCCAATTACCGAAGTAAAGAATGTGAGAGTTTTGATTTTAAGAAAATCAGAAATAGTTCGTTCCCTCTAATTTGACTACACCCATAACCAATCATCCACTTGAAATCATCCTTTTTGGGATCACTTTATTGCTGGTTAATTCCATCCTTGATCCATCTGATTTCTCTCCTTGACCACTTTTGAGAATGGTAGTGTGAGAAATATAAGAGAAAAATATCTTGAATTGTCGTAACTATATTATTACATTGAGTTTCTATATATAGACACTACATTCCAATCCTTTTTCTAATAGGATGCTACATTACAATCCCCCTCCAAGTAGGATTTTATATGTTATTCCTTTTCCTACTCATATTCTAACACTCCCCCCAAGCTAGTGCATAGAAGACATATGTACCAAGTTTGTTATGGATGTAACTAATATGAGAATCAGTGAGGGACTTGGTGAAAATATCTGCAAGAAAACTAATAAGGACTACTTTGGACGTCTGGGAGACCTTAACTGAAATGGAACAAACTTAAAAAGTTATCTGAAAAGTAGTAAACATCACTATAAAGTCGATGTGTCACTGGAAAATTGCCGAAAACTGGTATAAAATATACGGGTCATCTTGAAATCAAGAGATGAGTAGATCTTGAACAAGATAGCCATCGAAGAACTGGCCAGAACATACTCGTGCTGAATTATTAGATTTGATAGTTGAAAAATGATCACCATTTGAGAAAAAAATGATATGGGTAAGGTCGGAATGACGACACAACCCTACTGAGAAAGAGAATTATATGGGTAGGTCGGAATGATAGCACGATCCTACTGAGAAATAAAAATTATATGGGTAGAGTCAGAATGATGACACGACCCTTTTGAAAAATAGAAATTGTATTGGTAGGGTTGGAATAGCGACATGACCCTACTGAAAAAGAGAAATTATATGGGTAGGGTTAGAATAATGGCACGACCCTACTGAAAAAGAGAACTTATATTGGTAGGGGCTGAATAATGGCATGACCCTATGCAAATCAGATCTGAGGAGTCACCGTAAAGACGTATGGGACTACAAAAATCAGATCTAAGGAGTCACCGGAAAGACGCACGATGCTATGCAACTCAGATGTGAGAAAAGAGTCCGAAAAGATGTATGGTACTACGCAAATTAAATGTGCATAGTCCGGAGAGATGCACACAAATCTGATAAGAGAAAGTAGTCACCAGAAAGATGCATGGTGCTACACAAATTAAATATGAGAAGGTAGGGAAAAGAAGTGCGGTGGCCTAACCTAACTAACATGATCATTGGCCGGACAGGCAACATATATGGGTTATGGCCGCCCGCCGGCAGCGGAAGCTCTTTGATTCTCTATCAAGATTGTAGAGGCACTGATACCATGTGAAGAAATATAAGAGAAGAATATTATTGAATTGTTGTAACTATATTATTACATTGAGGTCCTATTTATAGACACTACATTCCAATCCTTTTCCTAATAGGACACTACATTACAATCCTTCTCCAAGTAGGATTTTATATGCTATTCCTATTCATACTCATATTCTAACAGGTAGTCGCTCTCCTTAGTCTTCACTAGAAGATCAATTATTCCTACCATCCACTAGAAGAAATCAGATTCAAGCAAAGGAATAAGTTGTCGGAACTACGTGCGACCTGATTCTCCTCTCTCGAGGGTGAGATACTTAGGCTACCCTACTTGGGGCTCGGTCCAACTAAATAAGCAATTTAGAGTCACCCAGCCAAAAGAAACTGAGGCATGAGTTAATCCTTATTGTTTGAGTCGATTCCAAAAGTTGTAAGTCCTACCCCACTTCAAGTGTCGTTTGAGCCTCATGCCATTCTTTCTTTGTAACCTTATCCAAAAGCGAAGTTACAAACAAATAAATACCTTCAGATTAATCTTTGAGAATGTTAAGGCTAAGCATGTAATAGATATGATGACATATTTTTTGAACTATTCATCTTCCTCAGCATAAGTATTTTTTGAACTATCCATCTTCCTCAGCATAAGTATTTTTTGAACTATCCATCTTCCTCAGCATAAGTAATCAGGACAGAAATAAAATGAGAGATTCTTATTGATGAAGATCCTCACAGACATCATAAGGTGATGGTAAGTTGAGAGAGATAAAAATAAGAGAGTCTTATTGGTGAAAAGCCTCACAGCACTGTAAGACGACTGCGAGTTAAGAAGAGTCTCATTGGTGAAAAATCCTCATGGATACCATAAGGCAGTGGTGAGGTGAGAAAAGGAAAATGAGAGAGGCTTGTTGGAAAAAACCCTTCAATGCATCACTAGACTAATGAGGCCTCCGAATGCAATTGGTCCAAGGAAGTAACTCAGTTTCAAGGCCATTAACTCAAGAACAATTGGTAGAAAGTTTGGATGGATAGATCAGGCAGCTTAATCCAAAATGCATGGCTTAATAATTATAGTCGATTGTCATTTTTAGATAATTTTTTTGTTTCTTTATTTCAAATTGGGACATTTCTTGTCTTCTTTTTTTCTTATCTTTATCTTTATTTTATTTTCTATAGTCAGTTATCTAGATAAAAATCATTGTTATTTTTCTTTTGTCTTTGACTCAAGTCCATGTCAAAATAAGTGAGAAAATATTTTAAAACATGTTATCAGCTTCTTCAATTGTGTAAAGCAAGACAAAAGCCAGCACATGAAAGAGACATGATTGTGAGCCAAAATAAGGCATGCAGAAATTTTTGTCAACAGACAAGTTTGGAAACTCATGGAAATATCAAGGTTCAAAGGGTTTATTTGAGAAACATGGCAAAACAGAGGTACAGTGTTTGTTTCAGATTCACTCTTAATAACCTAAGTTTGGGTCAATGATGCAGCAAGTCAATGGTATATGCTAATGATTGGAAGCAAGGTTAAATGTGATGAGGGCAAGAGCAATCATTGTGAAAGCTAAAGCCACAAACCAGTCACCATGTTTTAAACACACAAGTTTTCTTTGATGAAAC
>NW_025883631.1:98280-130668 GCF_002878395.1 Capsicum annuum
TTATTCTCGAAGAAGAATGTTGTTGTGGTATTATCACAATAAATCTTCAGTAACTTGGTTATGGTATTGAGAACCCCAAGCCTTGAAATAAAGTTTTACATCTCATAACTAATATTTAAAAGATACTTTGAATCCTTTTTCTATCGGCTGACAAATACTCAACAAGTTCTGATTAATATTAGGTACATAAAGAATATTATTGCCTTATCACCTAAACTTGCTTTGATGATGACATTTCCTTTTGTCTTAAGTCATCAATAGACCCTTAAGCTTGTTTCGAGATTTCACTTGGATCCCTCAACTAGAATTAGTATCTATTAAACACCTTATGTCACGCCCCGAACAGAGACCCTAGCTACGACGGACATCCCGAACCATGAAGGCCCGAGAGATCCCTTAACATACTGTCATAAGAATAATCCTTCAATAAATCAAGTGCAGAAGATATAATGATGTAGTACCCCGTACTTCTACCTAGCTTAAAATCATCCCAAGAATGTTAGAAACTTACTTTAAAATATGAATCTATTTTTTTACACATGGATTTTTTTTACGATTTTTACTTTTTATCATGTGTAAAATTGAATTACCTTTCTAACGATACCAATTTCGTCCAAATCCGATATCAGAGTAAAAAGTTATGGACATTTTACTCAGAGCTGTCAGAATCGCCCAGGTGCTACGGCCAGGTTGATGGACCGTTGATCTAGCGACGGACCATCGCCTAGACCATCGGAGCCAAGGTAGTGAGTCAACCTTCTGGATAAGGTGCGACGGACAGGTTGATGGACCATCAAACTTACGACGGACCGTCGCCCAAGACATCGCTATAAGGCAGTGAGTCTTTTTTTGGTCCACGTACGACGGTCGAAACGATGGACCATCGAGCCAGCGACGAACCATCACACGAGCCGTCGCAGGTCCCGTTTAGCAAATTTTAAGTCATTTTTAAAGGGTATTTGGGTCTTTTTCCACCCGTTTTAACCTCTAATTATATTCGATCAAGGCTCATAAGTTCATTATTCATTCACAACATCAAATTAGGGTTTCCTCTAAAAAATAATCCTCAAGAACAAGAAACCCTAGGTGTTTAATTTTAAGTCAAGGATTCAAGTTTTCCTCCATCAATCTTCAAGAAATCATCAACCTAGGTATGCCATGTGTTGATTCATGGGTCCCTTTCACCCATGAAGCTCAAGAATCTCTTTTCAAAATCCAAGATTTGTGTATCTATGAATGTTCATGATTTAAATTGAATTGAAATTCATGTTCATGATGTTGTGGGGTTTTGATTCATGTTTGAAATTACATATTCCAATGATTGACCCTAGGATGTGATGATTTGCATAATAATCATGATAAACCCTTAAATTTATACGTTGATGGATGTATCCATGATTATTAGATGTGTTGATGATTGTATAACGAAAGCATGCTTCCCATGTGTTTGATTAAATGCCTATGTGAAGGAAAAGTGCCATTCTAGTATGATAATATCAAATCCCCATTCATGTACAAGTTCATGCATGTTAAGTGTTTGATGAAATGTCTTAGTCAATAAATTATGGATATATGTGTAGCCATTGTGGTGCTTTAGCACTTGAACTTCATAAAATCCCCATCTTATTATATTATGGATTGTCGATGTTGGTCATGTATTCAAGAAAGTCATGCTTTGTCAGTTTCATGCTATTGAGTCCTGGGGGTACTTGTACCCAACAATTAGCTGTGTGCCTAGAGCTAGTGTCATGTTTTCAAGATACTCTCAGTCAAGCCATGATCCATAGAATTCAATCAATCATGTGACTCAGGAAAACTCAGTAAACTCAGTAATCTCAGAAACCGCAAAAATTTAGTAATCTCAGTAGTATTTCATCAGTCAACAAAACTTAGTTAACTCAGTCCAGTCAGTTCAATTAATCATGTTCAGTGTCTATCCAGATGGGAGTAGAAATTAGCACCAAGCGAACCGAAGGATGGGAACCCACCTGTTATATGAGGGTGTGATTCTTATAAGCAATCCTTGCATTCCAAAACTACGTAGCTAGCGTAGGTTGAGATATCATAGACTGTTATATGAGGGCAGATGAGGTGGCTTAACCTATTATATGAGGGTTACCACCGTTCTCACTAGAGTTACCTATTATATGAGGGTTACTCAATGATTGTCCTTACCAGTGGCGCGATATTGACACCCTTCCAATTGGGGTTACAGATTGGACCCCAACTCAGCTATAATAGCGTATTACGGGCATATCGGTTAGATAATTACTTCCCACAGTTTCAGTACAAAATCAGGACTGTCAGATACAGTTATTCAGTCTCATTAATAGAGCTTAGATAGTTCTACAATATTCAGGACTGTCAGATACAGTAAACTCAGAATAGTACGAAACTTAGCTAGTTCCATCAAAAACTAGATTGTCAGATACAATTGCTCAGTATTAGTTATTTTAGTTATACAGTTACCAGTATCTCATGTTATCAGTACTCAGACTTAGTAATCATATTATCATAAAGTCAGTTACAGTTATTATGTATTCATGCATGTATTCTCACGTTCATGTTATTCAGTCAGTTAGTATAGTTCATGCATATGAACTCTTTCCATTCAAACTACCTCACATGCATACTAGTATATTCAAACCTACTGACGTATTTACGCTATGGTGTTTTATGCCTTAGGTTCAGAAGCACGAGCTATAGAGCATCAATAGCGTTCCAGTCTTAGCAGTCAGAGTTAGCAGTAAGTCCTTATCCTTCGAGGACATGACCATTAATTTATTATCTTATTAATTAATTTATTTCAGTAGTTGAAGTTAGCTGGGGACATGTCCCAACAACTCATTATTCAGACAGTACAGTTAGTTAGAGGCTTTTCAAACTATAGTTTGTTCAGACAGTTTATTTCAGTTATTTTGGGTATTTCATACCCCATCCATATGTTATATTTTTATTAGTTATGTTATAGTTTTGAACCTTACGGCCTTACCACCTTTATTTCCATATTTATACAGCATATTATGCAGTGTTCAGGTACAAATATCAGTCATGGGTTAGCTTGTGGTCTTTTGAGGTCATGAGCATCATATAGCATTTCGGATACCAGATTCTGGGAGTTACAAACTTGATATTAGATCCTAAGGTTTAATAGTGTCCTAGGAAGTTGAAAGCCGCAACTGTAGAGTCTTGTACATGGGTGTGTTGCGCGCCATATTTATGTGCATGAGGCTATAAGATGTTTTAGGAACAATTTCCCTTCTTTCAGTATTCACGTCATGCTAGTGAGCATAATCTCCAGTTAATATCTCAGTTTGGTCTAATCTGTTTCTCCCTTTCTTCTACAGAATATGCCTCCTAAAAGAAGAAACGGGAATCAGTCAGCCCCTCAGCCCAAAGAACCTTTGGGAAAATATGTTTCTTATGCAGAGTTTAGAGTTGTATTCACTACTATTACTCAGTCAGTTACTGCTCAGAATGAATAACTAGCTGTCGTTTCGGCCAACCTAGTAGCCAATTCAGCTATATCCAGGATTTGAGACTTCACCCGAACGAATACTCTATTCTTTATCGGGTCTAAGTTAGATGAGGACCCTCAAGAATTCATCAATTAGGTTCAGAAGGTTACATATATTATGGGGGTTACTTCTAGTAAGAGTGCGGAGATATCTACATATCAGTTACAGGATGTTGCTCACACTTGGTTCAAATAGTGGAAATCAGAGAGGGCTGTAGATGCAGGGCCTATTGAGTGAGAGGAATTTGCTACTGCCTTCTTAGATAAATTCTTTCCCCTAAAGCTTAGAGAAGATAAAATGTTAGAATTTATCAACCTCAGTCAAGGCAACATGACGGTGAAAGAGTATTCTCTTAAGTTTACTCAATTATCCAGATATGCTCCTTATATAGTTGCAGATAGCAGGGCTAAGATGAGTAAGTTTGTCACTGGGGTGATTGATAGTGTGGTTAATGAGTGCAGGTATGCGATGTTGAATAGTGACATAAACATAGCCAGGCTTATGACTCATGCTCAACAGATAGAGGAGAAAAAGATTAAGATGAAAGAGACGTAGAATAAGAGAGCAAGGATTGGTAGTTTCAACTTTGCTCAGCCCAAATCATAAGGAGGAAACCGTTCTTAATTTTGTCCTAAGTTAGCAGTTCCAGCTTCTTCTTCAGCTAGTACTCCAGCTCCTAAGTTCAGGGATGGTAACAGAGATAGAGCGCCAGGCTATAAGTCTCAGGGCAGTGTTAACAGTACCCACACCTATCCTCTTTGCCAGACTTATGGAAAGAACCATCAGGGTATTTACAGAGCTGGCTGTGGTATTTGTTTTGGATGACACAAAGTCAGAGACTGTCCTCAGCCAGGTCCTCAGGGTCAGTAAACCATTCCTCATCTCAGTTCAATTGCCCAAACCAATAGGGTGCCACCTCCAGCGCTACTAGTGGGCAACGCCCAAAGTGACTTTATGCTCTCCAGTCCCAGTAAGATTAGGAAAATTCTCCTGATGTGGTTACTAGTATGTTACAGATCTTTCATGTGCATGTTTACGCTTTGCTGGATCCAGGAGCTTCCTTGTATTTTGTTACTCCCTATATAGCAGTTGATTTCGGAGTCAGTCCAAAAATTCTAGTAGAGCCCTTTTCAGTCTCTACTCTAGTGGGTAAAACCATCATAGCCCGACGGGTATACAAAAACTATCCGATTATAGTATCTCAGAAAATCACTTCAGCAGACTTAGTCGAATTAGAGATGACTGATTTTGATATCATTCTCGGCATGGATTGGCTTCATTCTTACTATGCCATAGTCGACTGCAGAAATAGAATAGTCCAGTTTCAGTTTCTGAATGAACCTGTCCTAGAGTGGAAGAGTAGTACTTCAGCTTTTAAAGGTCAGCTTGTTTTTTATCTTCAGGCATGGAAAATGATATCTAAAGGATGTGTCTATCATATTTTTTGAGTTAAGGACAATAGTTTTGAAACTCCCAATCTTGAATCAGTCCTAGTCATGAATGAATATTCAGATGTTTTTCTTGAAGATATTCCAGGAATTTCTCCCGAAAGGGAAATAAACTTTGGCGTTGATCTTCTTCCAGATAATCAACCCATATCTATTCCGCCATATAGAATGGCACTAGAGAACTCAAAGAACTGAAAGAGTAGTTGAAGGATCTTTTAGATAAGGGATTTATCAGGCCTAATGTGTCCTCATGGGGCGCACCAGTCTTATTCGTGCACAAAAAAGATGGTTCTCTTAGAATGTGCATTGATTACCGTCAGCTCAATAAAGTCACAGTCAAGAAAAAGTATCCATTTCCCAGAATTGATGATTTGTTTGACCAACTTTAGGGTGCCAGCTATTTCTCTAAGATAGACCTCAGATCAGGCTATCATCAGCTCAGAGTTTCTGTACTCGGTATGGTCACTTCAAATTCTTAGTTATGTCCTTTGGTCTTACCAATGCCCCAGCAGCTTTCATGGACTTGATGAATCGGGTGTTCAAGCAGTACTTGGACATATTTGTCATAGTCTTCATAGATGATATTCTGGTCTATTCCCGCAGTGAGCGTAATCATGCAAACCATCTTAAAATCATACTTTAGACTCTCAAAGATCATCAAATATTTGCCACAGTAAGTTTAAATTTTGGCTAAGGTCAGTAGCATTCCTTGGTCATATCGTTTTTGATGATGGCATTAGGATTGATCCTAAAAAGACCGAAGCAGTAAGAAGCTGGCCCAGACCTGTCTCTCCATCATATATTTTCTTGGGTTTGGCTGGCTATTATGGATGGTTTTTTAAGAGATTTTCTTCTATTGCATCCTCTATGTCCAAATTGACCCAGGAAAAAGTCAAGTTTCAATGGTCAGATACTTGCGAGAAGAGTTTTTAGGAGTTAAAGACTCGACTTACCTCAACTCCAATCTTAGCTCTTCTAGATGGTTCCGATGGGTTCGTAGTGTATTATGATGTATCTATAGTAGGTTTGGGTTGTTTCCTAATGTAGCATGGTAAGGTCATAGCCTACACCTCCAGATAGCTTAAACCCTATGACAAGAATTATCCTACTCATGATCTTAAGTTAGCAGCCGTAGTTTTGCCTTGAAGATTTGGATGCATTATCTATATGGAGTTCATGTAGATGTATTCACAGATCATAAGAGCCTTCTGTATGTATTTTCTGAGAAAAATCTCAATCTTCTTTAGAGAAGGTGGTTAGAGATCTTGAAAGATTATGACATGAGTGTCCTTTATTATCCGAGCAAGGCCAACATCGTGGACGACGCTCTCAGTGGACTGTTTATGGGTAGTGTTACTCATGTTGAGGACAGTAAGAAGTAGTTAGCTCAGGAAATCCATTAGCTTTCCAGAGTAGGTGTTTGCTTAGTCAATTTAGAAGAGGGTGACATATGGGTTCAGAGTAGTTTAGAATCATCTCTAGTTTTCAAGGTGAAAAAAAAGCAAGATAGAGATCCCAACCTTTTCAAGTTAAAAGAGTCAGTCAAGAATTAGAATGTAGAGGTTTTCTCCCAAGGGGGGATAGTGTATTGCGTTTTCAGGGTCGTCTGTGTGTTCTAGGTATAGCCGATTTAAGGCAAAAAATTCTTGCAGAAGAGCATGGTGCGCATTACTCTATTCATCCAGGGGCCACAAAGATGTACCGTGACTTGTGGGAAATATATTGGTGGAGTGGAATGAAGGGAGATGTTACAGAGTTTGTGGCTAAGTGCTCTACATGTCAGCAAGTTAAGATAGAGTATCAGAAGCCTAGTGAGTTTAGTATTCCTACTTAGGAATGGGAAGAAGTGAACATGGACTTTGTGATGGGTTTGCCTCGTACTCGTTGCCAGCATAATTCAGTTTAGGTCATTGTAGATAGGATGACCAAATCATCTTATTTTTATCTAGTCCATACCTCTTATTCAACCTAGGATTATGCTAAACTCTACATCAGAGAGTTGGTCAGATTGCACAGTGTTTCATTATCTATTATATCATACAGAGATACCTAGTTCACCTCTCATTTTTGGAAAGCATTCCAAAAGGGTCTTGGTACCCAATTTCATCTCAGTATAACCTTTCATCCTTAGATAGATGGTCAAGTAGAAAGGACCATTCAAACTTTATAAGATATGCTAAGGGCGTGAGCAATCAATTTCAAGGGTAGTTGGGATGACCATTTGCCGTTGATTGAGTTTATACAATAACAACTATCATTCCAGTATTCAGATGGCTCCATTCGATTCTCTCTATGGTAGGAGGTATAGATCTCCAATCGGTTCGTTTGAAGTTTGTGAGGCCTTAGTTATAGGGCCTGACTTAGTATTCGATGCTTTAGAAAAAGTCCAGTTGATCAGAAAAAAACTCTGGGCTGCTCGGAGCCTACAGATGTCTTATGCAGATATGCGCAGAAAGGATCTCAAGTTCGACATAGGTGAATATGTTAATCTAAAGATATCTCTCATGAAGGGAGTGAAAAGATTCGGCAAAAAGGGAAAGCTCTATCCCCGATATATCAGTCCCTTCAAAATTCTCAGTCATTTTGGCAAGGTATCTTATAAGCTCTAATTGCCTTCAAATCTAGCCTCAATTCATCGAGTCTTCCATGTCTCTTTTCTCAAGAAGTGCATAGGTGACCCAGCCATTGTAGTCCCTATTCTGAGCATAGATGTTCAGAATAGCCTCTCTTATAAAGAGATTCCAGTCAAAATTCTTGACTACCAGACTTGTAGACTGAGGATCAAAGAAGTCCCTCTAGTTAAAGTTCTTTGACAAAATCAGTCAGTTGAGGAAGCTACTTGGGAATCAGAAGTCGACATGTGGACCAAGTATCCTTACCTCTTATTCGCAAACTCAGATCTAGCTCAAGGTAACAACTCTCCTTAAGCTTTTCAATTTCATGTTTAGATTTTAGTGACAAGCTTGGTATCCATTTCATGTTTAGAATTCTATCACAAACTTTGTATTAAATACCATTGCATGTTCAATCATGCATTCACGCACTAGCTCAGTCAAATAATCATGCATCTGATATGCATTCTCATTGTGAGAACCTTAGTTTATCAGAAGACTCAATCATATGTTCATGAATCAATAATAAATGCATCAGATATGCATGATCAGTAAAATATATTTAGTTATCAGTCATGACAGTCATGAGATCATGTTCCAATTGTTCATGTTCAGTATGTACGTCAGTTTATATTCTCCATTCTCACTTAGTCTCATTCGAGGATGAATATTCTCAAGAGTGAGATATTGTAATACCCCATACTTCTACCTAGCTTAAAATCATCCCAAGAATGATAGAAACTTACTTTGAAATATGATACCAATTTCATCCAAATCAGGTATCGAAGTAAAAAGTTATGGACGTTTTACTCAAAGCTGTCAGAATTGCCCAGTGTGACGGCCAGGTTGACGGACCGTCGATATAGCGATGGACCGTCACCTAGACCATTGCAGCCAAGACAGTGAGTCAATCTTCTGGATAAGGTGAGATGGACAGGTTGACGAACCGTCGCCCAAGCCGTCGCTATAAGGTAGTGAGTCTTTTTTTTGGTCTATGTACTATGGTCGAAATGATAGACCGTCACACGAGCCATTGCAGGTCCCATTCATCTAATTTGAAGTCATTTTTAAAGGGTATTTAGGTCTTTTTCCACCTGTTTTAACCCCTAATAATATCAAACCAAGGCTCATAAGTTCATTATTTATTCATAACACCAAATTAGGGTTTTCTCTCAAAGATAATCTCCAAGAACAAGAAACCCTAGGTGTTTAATTTCAAGTCAAGGATTCAACTTTTCCTCCATAAATCTTCAAGAAATAATCAACCCAGGTATGTCATGTGTTGATTCATGGGTCCCTTTCACCCATGAAGCTCAAGAATCTCTTTCCAAAATCCAGATTTGTGTATTTATGAATGTTCAATATTTAAATTGAATTGAAATTCATATTCATTATGTTTTGGGGTTTTGATTCATGTTTAAAATTACATAATCCAATGATTGACCCTAGGATATGATGATTTGCATAATAATCATGATAAACTCTTAAATTTACATGTTGATGGATGTATCTATGATTATTAGATATGTTAATAATTGTATAACCAAAGCATGCTTCCCATGTGTTTGATTAAATGTCTATGTGAAGGAAAAGTGCCATTCTAGTATGATAATATCAAATCCCCATTCATGTACAAGTTCATGCATTTTAAGTGTTTGATGAAATATCTTAGTCAATGAATTATGGATATATATGTAGCCATTGTGGTGCTTTAGCACTTGTACTTTATGAAATCCCCATCTTATTATAGTATGGATTGTCGATGTTGGTCATGTATTCAAGAAAGTCATGCTTTGTCAGTTTCATGCTATTGAGTCCTGGGGGTACTTGTACCCAACAATTAGCTGTGTGCCTAGAGCTAGTGTCATGTTTTCAAGAAACTCTCAGTCAATCCATGATCCATAGAATTCAGTCAGTCATGTGACTTAGGAAAACTCAGTAAACTTAGTAATCTCAGAAACCTCAGAAATTTAGTAGTCTCAGTAGTATTCCGTCAGTCAATGGAACTCAGTTAACTCAGTCTAGTAAGTTAAGTTAATCATGTTCAGTGTCTATCCAAATTGGAGTAGAAATTAGTACCGAGTGAACCCAAGGATGGGAACCCACCTGTTATATGAGGGTGTGATTCTTAGAAGCAGTCTTTGCATTCCAGAACTACGTAGCCAGCGTAGGTTGAGACATCATAGCCTATTATATAAGGGCAGATGAGGTGGCTTAACCTATTATATGAGGGATCCCACCATTCTCACTAGATTTACCTATTATATTAGGGTTACTTATAGATTGTCCTTATGAATGGCGCAGTATTGACACCCTTCCAATTGGGGTTACAGATTAGACCCCAACTCAGCCATAATGGTGTATTAGGGGCATGTTGGTTAGATGACTACTTCCCACAGTTTTAGTATAGAATTAGGACTATCAAATACAGTCATTCAGTCTCAGTAATAGAACTCAGATAGTTTTATAGTATTTAAGACTGTCAGATACAGTTAACTCAGAACAGTACGAAACTTATCTAGTTTCATAAGAAACTAGACTATCATATATAGTCGCTCAGTATTAGTTATTTTAGTTATAAATTTACAAGTATATCATGTTATCAGTACTTAGATTCAATAATCATGTAATCACAAACTCAGTTATAGTTATTATGTAGTCATGCATGTATTCTCATGTTTGTGTTATTTAGTCAGTTTGTATAGTTCATACATGTGAACCCTTTACATCTATTGTACCTCACATGCATACCAGTACATTCAAACGTACTGACACATTTGCGCTATGGTGTTTTATACCATAGGTTAAGAAGCATGAGCTCCAGAGCATCAGTAGCATTCCAGTCTCAGCAGCCAGAGTTAGCAGTGAGTCCTCATCCTTCGAGGACAAGACCATTACTTTATTATCTCATTAATTAATTTATTTTAGTTGTTGGAGTTAGTTGGGGACATGTCCCATCAACTCCTTATTTAGACAATACAGTCAGTTAGAGGCTTTTCGGACTACAGTATGTTCAGACAGTTTATTTTAGTTGTTTTGGGTATTTCATACCCTATCCATGTGTTATTTTTTTATCAGTTATATTATAGTTTTGAACCTTACAACCTTACAGCCTTTATTTCTGCATTTATATAGTATATTATGCAGTGTTCAAGTACAGATATCAATTATAGGTTAGCTTGTGGTCCTTCGAGGTCATGAGCACCTGTAGCATTTTGGGTACTAGATTCTCGGTGTTATAAATGAGATTCAATGGAAATTTATAATCCAAATTGTTTTAATAAAGTTTTAATAATACAATACTCAAAATCCCATCCATGAAGCCGCTATTGAAAACTAAATGTCTAGGTCAGGACAAGGCTCCTGGATGGAATAAAAATTGAAATAGTCAACATATGAATAAATTGTCTTCTGAAAGATGGATGGTTTACTAACTCTATCATATCTCAATGTTTTATTGATATGATGGACCATGGGACTATACCGTAGAACCTGAAATATAGGGTCAATACTTGGAAAGTATTGGTATGCAGAATAATCCAAAAATAACATATATTTTATATCACATAGTCGAGAGCATTTTTGGAAACAACTTAATATATTAGAGTTTAAAACCCATGGGCATAATTCAAGAGCTTTAAAATATTCTTGTAAATCATGGACTCAACTCTTTATTTTAGTTCTGAGCTAGATGGTACACCTTACAAACATGATTACTCACGGGCTTTATGGGTCCCATCTTTTATCCCCTGGTCAGGCCTCAGTGCGTGAAGACGGATGAATCAAAGACTAATCTCAAATATATGCACGGGGGACTCAAACCTCCCAATCATATACTAAGGTGACTTAAGAACCCGATCATGTAATCTAATATGGGGGACTCAAATCTCCTAATCATACAATAAGGTGGCCTCAAAATCCCAGTCATAAGCAAGGGGACTGGAACCCCAGGCCAATTACACCCCCCACGTTGGCAATAACAGTTTTGGGCAATGAGTTATCTGAACTTGTACCTTCTTCAGGTAACCATCTAACTTTCTTTAAACCTAATTTTAATCCGTTAAAACCATGCTTCATACTCAAAATATTAATGATTTTCATACTAATGGAATTCCATAATAGGTATCATCATACCTAGACTTGTAAGCCATAACATATCAAATCATATCCATAGACCTCTGAAACACCCTAGGTTTTGAAACCTTAGAAAATTTGTTGGATTTCATTACTAGTCATATGATGGGGTATAATTGGTATGCTCTAGTTGTATGCTAACTAGTGTTGGTTGATGGATTGGATTTTTTCTGGAATAGGTATGACTTAGGTTGGTACAAGTTGTATGGGGGTTAAAAGGTCGTATCATTGGGTTTTTCTTTACTTAATCTGAAACTTAGTAACTTAACTTGGATATAAGTATGAGTGGCTCACCATGGCTCATGAGATAGGGTACGAGTCGTACTATACAACTCGTATATTGGACAGTGTCAACCTCTCTTAGTTCTGTTGTAGGTACTTGTTAAGGGTGCTAGTCATATCCTTGGATACGGTTTGGATTGCATGTTAATATTTTTACTGGTGTGAGGGTCTATGGTGAGGCCAAGGATACAAGTCAGGGTAGCACTAGTATCCTAGGGTACGAATAGTATAGTGAAGTCGTATCTACTTGCGGGAAGTTAGATAGTTTAAGTTGTGGGTAATCTGGACATTTTCCTTTATAACTCCTTAGGACCCCACAACTTATATCACACTTGGGATGTAATTTACCCTATTATTCTAATTTTAAACACTTAGAAACACTCTTTAATTCTCTCTAAGACTCTTGGGTAAAGGAATACTGGGGTTTCATCTAAAGGGTCATTTTGGAGCTTGTTTGGTTAATTTATCTCCATCATCTTTGTAATCTAACGCAAGAAATTTTTGCCTCATTATTAGTTCCAACTAAAGCCATGTTTTCATAAAAGGTTTTCATGGCATGATTATCGTATAGTTTTGAGTTTTTTAAATATATGTTGGAGTTTTGGTATTAAATGTTTGATCATGGTTTTCGTATATTTTAATTATGTTTACATACTTATAGGGTGGTTTGGACAATTGGTTGCATGGGAATGGTTAATTGGTATTTGGTCTTAGTTTTGGAAACACTATGCCCCTAAAATGTTTGATAAAATGCCTATAAGAATGCTTTTACTATATTATTGGATTTTTAATGGAACTATTGCATGGTATGATTTGGTAATGGAACCCTAAATGGTATAAATGGTTTAAATGGTTTAGAATGGTTTAAATGGTAAGGTTTGATGGGCATGGTTATGGTTAATTAAACTTCCTTGTACGTACATGGGATTCCCCCAAGAAACTTAATAATGGAATACTTGTGGGGTATACGAAATTCCCATAAGTTAACTTGATAATGTAATCTATGGGTACATAGGAATTCACCTTTACATAAAAAAGTTGGCAAAGAACATTGCTTGCAAGTTATAGTTGGTATGACGATAACTCTACTCATATCCTTGGTTAATAATAATGGTATAATGGTATGGTTAGATGGTAATGGTTTTAATTGGAAAATAATAGCGAGGTATGATAGCTAACCGTGAAGGTGCGAGTCGAATAGACAGACACTGGAAACTCATGTTTGCTGACATGTGAGGTTGGTCATAGAGATGATATATGATACTATGAGGTACATGGGAATCCTCTAAGTACACTATACATATGTATCATGGAGAGAAAAGGGTACTTGGGAATCCTCTATTCATATGGTATCTTCGGTTCATGCGGTTACACAGATCGCGACCCGTTTAGGGGGTTGTAATGGACCCATATAGCCCATGGGTAGTTCTAGAATGGTTAAGCTACATATACCCTAGTTAATAGGTTTTAAAGGCTTACTAAACCCGACTCACTTTCTCAGCATGGTTGCATTTATATATATATGTGGTTGTGTGTAAATGGTTGGTTTACTTGGTTTTATTGGATGACATTATTTTATCCTTATCTTGAGTACTTGCTAGTGTTCACTTGTTTTCCCATCCTTGAGCAGTTGTATCCCCACATGATGTAGGAACCGGCCATTCTACTCCTCCTGCTTAGTGATCGAATTTGGGATCAGCTATTGGATTAATGGGGTGAGCTTCCATATTTTGGAAGGATCTATTTCATATCATGGACATCTTTACATACTTTGGATATTTTATAGATATTAGTTTTGGCTATGGTTAGGGGCATGTCCTAATTGAATATTATTTTTTTTGGTTAAATTCTCTTTTGGAACTACTATAGGTTGGAATGGGCGGGATCAGTAGTGGTGTCAGCCTTAATAGAGGTATGGTATTGGGGATGATACCGTTTGACTAAATTTATGAGTGTTCCATCTTTTTATATTATGTTATAGATAGGAACTTTGTTATTATTTTGGTTGTTGGTTTTGGTTTTGGGTTGGTAAGTGGTTAATGATTGGGTTTGAATGGTTGGACTCGTTTGTGTTTGTTAGATCATAGACCTATTTTGAACTCTGGAAATTGTATAAAATATGCTACTTGTTATATGTTTATTATTCATATGACTCGGGGTATATGTTGGGTTGGTTGGGTTAGGTATCAAGGGTGGTCTTCAGTCCTAGTTGGACTTGGGATGCCCATTATGACAAGGCCTCGGTTCAGGTTATGTCAAATTGGTATCAAAGCTTTAGGTTTATGGTCAGTTGTGAGTCCACAAATTCATGTTGAGTAAAGTCTCTTTTAGGGGTGTGTAGCATGCCATACTCATAAGGAGAGATTACAAGGCATCTAGGAATGTTTCACTTTCTTGGTATTGTCGTTTCCAATTCCTATTTGTTCATTTTTTAGATCATGCCTTGATGATCTGAGATGCAAGGTAGCTTTTCTATCCCAACTGGGGACAATGTTGAAGGGACACATACTACTCAGGGGATCCATACTCGGTCTAGGGGTCTAATCCTTGATATTTTTGGAGTTTCATCGATTTCTAATGCTACTAGTCCTCCTCAGGGTGAGGTGACTAATGTGGAATTTCGTCAATCGATTCATGTTATTGCTTAGTTGGTTACTGCTCAGGCTGAGCAGGGTGCATCTAGTGTGTCATATATTGAGGCCACAAGGGTTGGATAGTTTATGAAAATACATCCACCTACTTTTATTGGTGTAAAGGTGGAAAAGGATCCTCAGAGTTTCTTTGATAAAATAGAGAAAAACTTCAGGGTGATGCAGGCCAAGAATATTAAAGGGGTGAATTTTGTGGCTTATCAGCTAAATAATGTGGCGTACTAATGGTATGAGGAATAGGATATGGCAAGAGGTGATATTGAGGAGTCATATTTATGGGAAACTTTCTCCAATGCTTTTCTGGGCCACTTCTTTCCTCAGGAGATAAGGGAAACAAAAGCAAAAGAGTTTGTTAATTTGAGGCATGCAAAGATGTTGGTCAAGGAATATGCCTTGAGGTTTCATCAGTTGTCAAGGTATGCTTCAAAATTGGTATCTGATATGAGTTCCAAGATGAGAAAGTTTGCCTCGGGACTCTCTTAGGAGTTGATCCTTAAAAGTAAGACTGTATTGCTGACCAATGACATAGATATTTACAGGTTGGTTGTTCATATACAACAGATGGAGGGAGAAAAAAATGAAATAGGCTGAGTTTGGAGAAGGGTAAAGTAAGAAGTTTAGGTTCTCTGATCAAGGTTATGGTTAACGGCAAAGTAGTTAGGATGGTGGTAAATGGCCAAAGAAAAAGTGGGGGAGTTCTAGTTCCTTCTCTACAATTAATGCTTCTTACTTGAAATAGTCAGGTGATAGGCGTCAGTAGGGCATGATAATTTTATGGAACAGGATGCCCAATCTTAGGCATGTAGAGCTCAGTCGGCCTTATCATGCCCTCCTTGTCGATTATGTGGTAGGTTGCATAGGGGTTTCTATTTTAAATGTGGTCAGCCAAGCCATATGCTTAGAAACTATTCAGTTGGTAAGGGCACTTGGGGAGTGAGAAAGGCTCTGGTTGCTTTATCTTATGCTCCTGCACCAAAGGGTGATGCTTCTGCATCAGTTTCTTCTCCTGGTACTGGTGCGGGTCGAAATAGGTTATTTTTTCTTGCTACTCAGCAAGATTCTTAGGCATCACCTGATGTCATAATGGGTATGTTACAACTCTTTTCTCGTGACATGTATTGCTTACTTGATCTAGGGTACACACTTTCTTATGTGACCTTATATGTGGCTATGTACTTTGGTTTTGATCCCGAGGATATTTTGAATCCTTTTTCTATTTCTACCCTAGTAAGTGACTTTGTGATTGCTAAAAGGTTCTATAGGAGGGGTGGCATCTGTTGGTAGTAGGAAAACCTTGCTGGATTTGTTTAAACTTAATATGTTGGATTTTGATATTATTCTGGGGATGGATTGGTTACACTCTTATTATGTGTCCTTATATTATCGAACCTATAAGGTTTTTTTTAGGTTCCTGGTGAACCAATTATTGAGTGGAAGGGTGGTTCCCTAGCTCCTAAAGCTTAATCGCTAAAGAGTGTCTTTATTATCTGGTCTGGGTTAAAGATTCTAACTCAGAAGGTTCTTTTCATTTGGTTCTGGTGGTGAATGAATTTCCTGAGGTCTTTTCGGATGATCTTCCTAGTGTTCCTCCAAATAGGGAGATTGAGTTTGGTATTGATTTGGTTCCGAACACTCGTCCAATATCTATTCCTCCTTATAGAATGGCTCCGTCTAAGTTGAGGGAACTCAGGGAGCAATATAAGGATCTTTTGGATAGGGGTTTCATCCGTCCTAGTGTATCCCCGTAGGGTGCACTAGTTTTATTCGTGTGCAAGAAGGATGGTTCCTTCCGGATGTGCATTGAATATAGACAGTTGAATAAGGTGGCAGTTAAGAACAAGTATTATCTTCCAAGGATAGATAACTTGTTTGATCAGTTGCAAGGTGCCAAATTCTTTTCTAAGATTGATCATAGATCGGGGCATAATCAGCTTAAGATTAGGAAGGTGGATATCCCTAAGATATCTTTCCAAACTCGGTATGGGCACTTTGAGTTCTTGGTTATGTCCTCTGGTTTGACTAATTATAACACCCCAATTTTTTGAACCGGAATGCTACACGATGCTCATGACCCCAAAGGACCACAAGCTAACCCATGACTGATATCTGACCTATATACTGCATAAAATATCATAAAATGTGGAAACATGAACATGAAAGGCCATAAGGCTCGAACTGAATAAACGTCTGGTAACAAAATGTCTGAAAAAGGTATAACAATACCAAAACAAGTCATAAATACTGAAAATAATGAGATCTGAATATCTAATCTGACATCTAGTCTGAAAGCCACTAACTGAACTGAATAAGTAGTTGAAGGAACATGTCTCCAACTAACTCCATCTAGCAATGAGAAGGACTCACTGCAAACTCTGAACACTGGAATGCTACTGCTGATCTGGAGCTCGTGCCTCTGAACCTATGGTGTAACATAAGAGAAAGCACCATAGCGCAAATGCGTCAGTACATCTGAATGTACTGAGTATACGAGTGAGGTAGGCTAAATGCAAAGGGTTATATACATGAACAATACTGACTAATATGAATGTGAGAATACATACATGCATACACAACTGTAACTAAACTCGTGGAGATACTGACTATTGAGTCTGAATACTAACAACATGAGTGTACTAATACTGAGATACTGAATAGATGAACAACTATTTCTGACAGTTTGAATTATGAAAAACTGGTCTGGTTGACTATGTCTGACGGTCATGAAGCTGAATACTGATAGCATGAATTCTAATAACTGATATGACTAATACATGAGTTTAAAAAAATGATATAACTGATATAAATATGATGATCGACCTAACCGATGTAAATGATACTTAGCGACTGTATCTCATAGTCTAAGTTCTGATGGAACTGTATGAGTTCCATTCTACTTAGAGTAACTAAATCTGAGATAAGTCCTATCTTGTGGGTGATCATGAGCATACAGATAATAAGAATAATTTGACTTAGTCTGAGATCAGTCCTATCTAGCGGGTGATCTTTAAATTTAATGTTTCAATTAGTGATTAATCATAGTTTAGATCAGTCCTAGATAATAGGTGATCTTAAAGTCTATTTACAATGATAAGCATTGACTGTATGTAACGATACTGAATCTGTACGACTCAACTGAGTTGACTGTATCTGACAGTCCTAAATCTGTAACTGAAACTTTGGGATGTGTTCATCTAACCAACATACCCCAAGCTAAACTGACTGGGGTCCAATCTCTGCCCTGACTAGAAGGGTGTCAGTACCGCGCCACCAATAAAGACATCTGCAGTGGAGTCAGTCCTAATATAGCGGGTGACTCCTGGGATCAGTCCTATACATATAAATATGCTAACGGGTGACCCCTGAGTATATCAGTCCTATCTAACGGGTGACATCTCGTACCTACGATGGTAATGTAGTTCTGCAACTTAGGAATTGCTTTTAAGGATCTCAGTCCTAATGTAGCGGGTAAGTCTCCATCCCTAGGCTCACTCGGTGCTGAATCCTACTCCCATCTGAAAGACACTGAACTAAATAACTGGGCTGAACTGAATAACTGAACAGAACTGATTAGCTGAACTGATACTGATTAACTAGACTGATACTAGTGGTATTTTTTAGCGGAGCTAAACTAAATTTATTGGATTTCGATGACTGACAGAATGTACTGAGTTCTGAGGACTAGTTGAGAGTACTAAAATTACTGAGATTGACTTTAAATACTGAGGTTACAGATATTACTGAGTACTGAGATCACTGAGATTACTGAGGTTACTGGATTTTCCTGAGTCACATGACTGACTAAATTCTATAGATTATGGCTTGACTAAGAGTATCGTGATAACATAACATGGCTCTAGGCACACAACTATATTTTTGGGTACGAATACCCCTAAGACTCGATGGAAGGAAACTGACACAACATGACTGACTTGATCATAAGATTGGAGTCCACCATTCACATTGTCATAAGTAGGGGATATTATACTTCATGTAGTTCTTCAACATTGTAAGCATGGTAGGGAGTGTATGGATATATTTCATGTACATATAGTATATCTCCATTATCATACATGCTTCATACCACCACAATAGCAACACATCAATAGCATAGAATTTATATTGAAGTATATAGCTAATATGGACTTGTCATTTAGATATTATGGAACCATGTAAACATGAATTTCTAGCATCCTAACCATTTTATCAAACACCTTGCATGCATAATATTGAGCATAGGTGTACTTAACAAATTTAGAAATCTTGAACCATCCAAATTCATGGATTTCCAACTAACCTATTCACTTGATTCATGAAAAACACATCAAGACCCAACCTTGAATCCAAACAACAATCATTAACATGAATATAGTCATAAAATAACAAGGAAATCATAATTTATAATTTAAAACATGATTCTTGAACTCCATGGATGAAAGGGACCCATGGATGAACACTACGGATACCTTAGAAAGGAAACCTTGATGATTTGCTGGAGAGTTCTTGGATTGGAAAACTTAATTCTTGATTATCTTGGAAAAAGGCTTGAATCTTGCTTTTGAGAGATGAGTTTGATGGAAACCCTAATATTGTGGTTGAGAGCATAAAAGAGGGTTTTTTGAGATGCTTAATTGAAGAAAAATGGGAAAAATTATGCCTCTTTAGGGTTATAAGTCTTGGGAAGTGAAGGAAAAAGACCAAAATACCCTTATGAAATAAATTCCCAGTTACTGAAAATAATAGCTGACGACATTTGTGACAAGGCATCAAAAATATGGTAAGCCATCAAAAATGTCGCCACACAGAAGCTATAATTGATGGTTCTGCCTAAGTCTGATGACCTTCGTGGTAGGGCATCACAGATGTGGTAAGCTACCACGAATGTCGTCACTTAGGAGCTGGTTTATGCATAAGAATGACGACCTTCATGGTAGGGCATCACAAATATGGTAAGCTACCACAAATGTCGTCACACAGAAGCTGGATTCTGCCTAAGGCTGATGACCTTTGTGGTAGGGCATCACAAATGTGGTAAGCTACCATGAATGTCGTCACACTATTTCCAGTCTGACATGCTGGAGTAAAATAGGAATAACTCTTTACTCCGATGTTGTAATTAGGCAAAATTGGTATCGTTAGAAAGATAATTGAATTATATATCTGTTGATAGGTCATGAGCTCAGAAATTCCAAATATAATAAGAGATATGCTCATTTGAAGTTTACTATACCAATATCCTTCTCAAGAATTCAATCGATAAGGAATGTTTTGATTCTTCTGATAGCTTGGAGTTATTTGAAGCTTTAATATACATCTAAATTACTCATAAAACTATAAAATAACCATGATGTACTATGCATGAGCTTGGTACATGGCTCTAATATTGGTTTGGATTTTTTGGGGTATTACACTTATGTACCGGTGTACTTATGGATCTAATGAATAGGGTTTTTAGGTAGTTTTTGGATCTATTTTTCATTGTATTCATAGATGACATCCTGGTGTATTCAAAATATAAGATGGATCATGTCAATCACCTCCGTGTGGTGTTGCAAACTTGGAAGGAACAATAGTTGTATGCCAAATTCTCAAAGTGTGAGTTTTGATTGAACGCTGTAACTTTTTTTGGTTGTATTATTTCTATTGAGGGGATCATGGTGGACCTACAAAAGGTTTTTATGATTAAAAGGTGGCCTAGATCCATGACTCCAACTGATATTTGGAGCTTCTTGGGTTTGGTTGGGTATTACAGCAATTCATAGAAAGCTTCTTGATGATAGATTCCCCATTGACTAAGTTGACTCATAAGAAGGCAAAGTTTTCTTGGTCGGATGCCTGTGAAGGTAGTCTCGAGAAGCTTAAGGATAAGCTAACTTCGGCTCTGATTTTGACATTGCCTAAAGGCATTGAGGGATTTATGATTTATTGTGATGCATCTCGGGTGAGACTTGGTTACGTCTTGATGCACCATAGAAAGGTGATTTCCTGTGTTTCCAGGTGTTGAAGGTACATTAAAGTAATTATCCTACTCATGATTTAGAGTTTTTAGTAGTTTTTTTTGCTTTAAAAATCTGGTGGTATTATTTATATGAAGTGCACATGGACATCTTTTTTTATCATAAGAGTCTATAGTATGTGTTCACGTAAAAGGAGCTAAATCTCTGGCAAAGGAGATAGTTGGAGCTTTTCAAGTACTATGATATGAGTCTTCACTACCACCCAGGTAAAGCTGACGTAGTTATTGATGCTCTTAGCAGGTTATCTATGGGGAGTTTGGCTCATATCCAAAGAGAGAAGTGGAAGTTGGTGAAGGATATTCACCGCTTGGATAATATTAGAGCCTGTCTTATAGACTTCGGGAATGGTAGTGTGATAGTACAGAAGGTTGTCTCTTGGTGCAGAAATCAAGGAGAAGCAAATGCTAAATCCTATCTTGAAGAAAATCAAGAATGATGTGGGTAGGCAAAAGGTGATGGTATTTTAGGTTAGTGGTGATGGTTCTTTGTTGTACCAAGGGAGGTAATGTGTTTCTAACGTCGATGGTATACGTGAAATAATATTGGTTGAGGCACATAAATCGTGCTATGTTGTTCATCCTGATTTTTCCAAAATGTATCATAACCTCAAGGAAATGTATTAGTGGAGTGGTATGAAAAGGGATATGGCTAACTTTGTAGCCTAGTGTATGGTATGCCAACAAGTAAAATCTGAGCACATGAGGCCTGGTGGGTTATATCAGGAAATAAAATTATCAAAATGGAAATAGGAAGTAATCAATATGAATTTCATTACTGGTCTTCCTCAGTCCCGGAATCAATTTGATTTGATTTGGGTCATCGTGGATAGTATGAAAAAGTCAGCTCACTTCTTGCTAGTAAGGACTAGCTTTTTGGCTGAGGATTACGCGTGGTTTGTTCTTTATGAGATTATGAAGCTTTATGGGGTACCTATTTTGATTATCTCTGATCATGGTATGCAATTTTCTTCTCACTTCTGGCAATCTTTTCAGAAGGTTTTAGGCACTAAGGTGAGTCTGAGTATTTCTTTTCATCTAGAGATGGATGGGTAAGAAGAAAGGACTTTTCAAACATTGGAGGATATCCTTTAGGCATATGTGATTGACTATGGTGGTAGCTGGGTTAAGCATGTACCTCTTATAGAGTTTGCTTATAATAATAGTTACTATTCTAGTATTGGAATGACCCCTTTTGAGGCATTGTATGGTTGAGGTGTAGATCTTTCATTGGGTGGTTTGAGCTTGGTGGGGAGGATATGTTTGGTCTAGATTTGGTTTATTGGCTATGGAAAGGTGAAGGTGATTTGGGATAGGCTTAAGGCTGCCCAAAGTTGCCAAAAGTCCTATGCAGATATAAGATATAGGGACTTAGAGTTTGAGGTTGGGGATAGGGTGTTCCTAAGGGTATCTTCTATGAAGGGAGTAATGTGGTTTGATAAAAAGGAGAAGCTCAGTCTCTAGTATATTGGTCCTTATATGGTATTAAAAAGGGTTGGTAATATTGCATATTAATTGGAGTTGCCTTCTAGTTTTAGCTTCATTCATCTAGTATTTGATGTCTCTATGTTGATAAAGTGTATGGGTGATCCTTCATCAGATGTTCCTTTAAAAGGTTTGGGTATTTCAGTTTCTCTATCTTATGAAGAGATTTTGATTGAGATATTGGATCGGCAGGTTCGTCAGTTACAAACCAAGGATAAGGCCTCGGTTAAGGTTATATGGCAGAACCACTAGGTGGAAGGGGCTACTTGGAAAGCAAAAAAGGACATGAATTCCAAGTATCCGTATTTGTTTTTCGCTTTGGATAATCGTACAGAAGGTATGTATTCTTTATGACACTCTTATTTCCTAGTTTTGGTTAAAAGCAAGATTGATTTCTTTGCATTTTTTAAAGGTAAGAGTAGAGGCATCTATGGGTTGTAAATCGTACTTGTACTACCTTGTCCGTCATTCGAGGATGAATGATCCTAGTGGGGGAGACTGAAACACCCTAGTTTTTGGAACCTTAGAAAATTTCCTGTATTTCTGGTTTCTGGACATCATATGAATTGGGATACCAATTGTATGATAGGTTACAATTGGTATGCACTGATCGTATTCTTACTAGTATTGGTTGATGGGATGGATTGATTTCTGGAATAGGTACAACTTTGGTTGGTACGAGTCGTATGGTGGCTAATGGGTCTTATAGTTGGGTTTTCCTTCACTTATTCTAAAACATAGTAACTTAACTTAGATCTAAGTATGAGTGGCTCATCATGGCTCGTGAGATAGGGTATGATTCGTATTATCCAACTTGTATGTTGGATTGTGTCAACCTCTCTTGGTACTGTTATGGGTACGGGTTAAGGGTATGAGTCGTATCCTTGGATACGATTTGGCTTGCATGATCGTATGTTGACCAGTGTGGGGGTTTAAAGTGAGGCCTAGGATACGAGTCAGGGTACCACTCATACCGTAAGGTACAAATAGTATAGTGGAGGCGTACCCACCTGTAGAAAGTTAGACAGTTTAAGTTGGGGGTAATCTGGATATTTTCCCTTATAACTCCTTGGGACCCCATGACTTATATCACACTTGGGACATTATTTAACCTATTATTCTAATCTTAAACACTTAGAAACACTCTCTAATTTTCTGTATGGCTCTGGGGTAAAGGATGGCTAGGGTTTAATCTAGAGGATCAATTTGGGGCTTGTTTGGGTGATTTTTCTCCATCATCTTCGTAATCTAAGGTAAGATACATCTCCCTCATAGTTAGTTCCAACTAAAGGCATGTTTTATACAATATTTTTATGGCATGATTATCGTATGATTTTGGGGTTTTCAAATATATGTTGCGGTTTTTGTATCAAATATTTGATTATGTTTTTTCCATGTTTTAATTATGTTTTACATGCTTTAATGGTGATTTGGACCATTGGTTGCATGGGAGTGGTCAATTGGAATTTGGTCTTGGTTTTGGAAACACTATGCCTCCAACATGTTTGATAAAATGCCTATAAGAATTCTTTTACTATATTATTGGACTTTTAGTGGAACTATTGCTTGGTATGGTTTGGTAATGGAACTCTAAATGGTATAAATAGTTTGGAATAGTTTAAATGGTAAGGTTTGGTGTTCATGGTTATGGTTAATTAGACTTCCTTGTGGGGTACATGGGATTCCCCCAAGCAACTTAATCATGGAACACTTGTGGGTACACAAGATTCCCCCAAGTTAACTTGATAACGTAATTTATGTGTACATAGGAATCCCCTTACATAAAAAGGTTGTCTAAGGACATTTCTTGCAAGTTATAGTCGGTATGGCGATACCACTACTCATAGCTTTGGTTAATAATATTGGTATAATCGTTTGGTTGGATGGTAATGGTTTTAATTAGGCAATAATGGCGGGGTGTGATATCTAACTGTGAAGGTATGAGTTCAATGAGTGGATAGTGGAAACTTATGTTTGCCGACATGAGGGGTTGGTCATAACGACCATATATGATACTATGAGGTATATGGAAATCCTCTAAGTACACTATACATATGTATCATAGAGAGTGAAAGGTACTCGGGAATCCCCTACTCTTATGGTATCTACAGTTTGTGCGGCTAAATACATCGGGGCCCGTTCAGGGGTTACACTGGAACTATATAGCTCTTAGGTAGTTCTAGGATAGTTAAGCTACATATACTCAGGTTAATGGTTTTAAAGGCATGCTAAACCCAACTTCTTTTCCGGGCATGGTTGCATTTATATATATGTATGGTTGTGTGCATATGGTTGGTTTACTTGGTTTTACTAGATGACATTATTTTATCCTTATCCTGAGTACTTACTAGCATTCACCCGTTATCCCATCCTTGGGTGGCTGTATCCCAATGCGATGTAGGAATCAACAATTCTACTCCTCCTTCTTAGTGATCGAATTCAGGGTCATCTATTTGATTGAAGTGGTGAGCTTCCATATTTTAGAAGGATCTATTTCATATCGTAGGTATTTTTATATACTTTAAATATTTTATGGATATTGATTTTGGATATAGTTGGGAGCATGTCCCAATCGGATATTGGTGTCCTGTTGGTTAGAAGCTTTTGTGGAGCTGCTACGGGTTGGAATGGGTGGGATCTGTAGTGGTGTCAGCCTTTGTATTGGGATTGGTATTGAGGCTAACACCGTTGGACTAAATTTATGAGTGTTCCATCCTTTTATATTATGTTATAGACAGGAACTTAGTTATTATTTTGGTTGTTGGATTATGAACTTTATATTTTTGGGCCTAGAACTTATTTGTACGCACATACTATATAAGTTCAATTAATGGGTCAGTTTTGGACATCTGAAAATTATGTTATTCTCCACATTGTATTCCTCTTCTTTCATAGTGAAATTTCTCTACCTAAGCCCATGGTTTTTCCCGCAAGGCTGTCCACGTAAACCTGTGTGTTGTTCTTATTTTTCTTTTACTTGTGATTTGCTTATTCTGTCTGAACCATAAAAAATTAGTATCAGAGTTTGTTTCAATTGTTTTCTTGGGGATGGCAACCATAAAGTATGATATTCTGTTATTGGATCGCAATACTAGATTTTCATTATGGTAGGTTAAGATGTGGGTTGTTCTCATGCAGATGGATTTGGATGATGCTTTAGTAGGGTTTGATAATATGCCTTCATCATGGACGAATGAGGACAAATGTCGTAAGGATCGAAAAGCTCTATCTTAGATCCACCTTCATTTATCCAATTAGATTCTACGGGATGTTTTGAAGGAGACCACTGCCGCTACATTGTGGTTGAAACTGGAATTGTTTTGTATGAAGAAGAGCCTAACAAGTAAGTTTCATCTCAAATAGTGACTTTATTCCCATTGCATGTATGAGGGTGTGTCCTTGGAGGATCGCCTATCTGTCTTTACAGAAATGATCTTTGATTTAGAGACTCTGGAGGTTAAATATGATGAGGAAGATTTAGGGTTGATTTTGTTGTGTTCACTGCCTACATCATACATGACCTTTAGGGATATAATTTTATATAGTCGTGATACCCTGGCCATAGATGAAGTCTATGATGCATTGTTCTCTAAGGAAAAGATGAAGCATCTTGTGAATGGACCGAAGACTCAAGGTGATGGTCTCATTGTTCGAGGAAGGACTCGTGAGAGAAATTCTGGGGGTGATGACAAGAATAGGTCAAAATCCAAAAATAAAAACAAAACCTATAATTACTGTAAGAACAAGGGTCATATCAAATCAGAGTGTTATAAGTTACAGAATAGAGAGAAAAGGGAAGCTCCAAAATCAAAGGGACACCAACCAGATGTATGGTGAAACTAGTTTTGTTGAAGATAACGATAGTGATGGAGAACTCTTAGTATTTCTGATGGTAAATCCAAACCCTGTGAGGATTGGATTCTTGATTTAGCTTTCACATTTCATATATGTCGCAATTAGGATTGGTTTACAATATATGAAACAGTCTCTAAAGGTGCTGTGTTGATGGGAAATAACACACCTTGTAAGATATCTAGTATTAGAACAATCAGAATTAAAATATTTGATGGGGTTGTGAGGACACTTGGTGATGTGCGGTATGTCCCAGAACTGAAGAAAAAATCTTATTTCCATGAGTACCCTTGATTCGAATAGACTGGTGAAAGTGGAGTCTTGAAGGTTACTAAAGGTGCTCTTGCTGTGATGAAGGGGCAGAGAAATACTGCCAATTTATATGTCCTACAAGGCTCTATGGTTATAGGTGATGCAGTTGTTTCCACCTCCTCTCTATCAAAAAATGACGTTTCAAAACTTTGGCATATACAGCTGGGCCATATGAGTGAAAATGGGATGGCTGAACTAAGTAGGAAAGGACTTTTTGATGGCCAAAGTATTACCAAATTGGAGTTCCATGAGCCCTGCCATTTTGCGAAGTAGAAAAGAGTCAAATTCACTAAAGGCATCCACTCAACTAATGACACATTTGATTACATTCATTCTGATCTCTGGGGTCCTTCTAGAGTACCTTCTTTAGGAGGTGTGAATTACTTGTTGACTATTATTGATAACCTTTCTAGAAAAGTTTGGGTGTTCTTCCCGAAGCAAAAGAATGATGTGTTGCCTACTTTCAAAAAGTGGAAAACTATGATTGAAAAGCAAACAGGGATAAATGTAAAATACCTTCGTACTGATAATGGCTTAGAGTTCAGTTATAATGAATTTAATGCTCTGTGCAATTCAGAAGGAATTGTGAGGCACTTAACAGTTCATCATACTTCGCAGCAGAATGGTATGGCCGAACAAATGAATAGGATTATAATGGAGAAGGTGCGTTGCATGCTCTCTAATGTTGGCTTACCCAAGTCTTTTTTGGTCGAAGCTGCTTCCACTACTTGTGTTCTTATTAATCGCTCTCTGTCAATCGCGATTGATAAAAGAACTCCACAAAAGGTATGGTCTGCTCCTTCTACTAGTTTTTCTAATTTGAGGATATTTAGATGTCCTGCTTATGCTTATGTTGATAATGGAAAGTTAGAACCTAGATCTGTCAAGTGCTTATTTATGGGTTATAAGCCTGGTGTTAAAGGCTATAAGCTTTAGTGTCCAGAAAACAAAAAGGTTATAATTAGGAGGGATGTTGTGTTTGATGAAACTGCCATGCTTCGTGCTCCCTCTGAATATAGTGTTTCACCCCCCAGATGAGCTTAGTGATATGAATCAACAAAATTCAAGAACCCACATTGAATTGCAGATTGGAGCAGAGTCTACATCAACGCCTTCTTCTCAGTTTATTCCGGAGACACAGAGTAATATTATTTCCTCTTCACCACCAGTGACGCCAAACTATTCTATTGCTAAAGACAGTCCTAGAAGAGATATTAGACCTCCTAAGAAGTGTGTTGAAGCTGATTTGGTTGCTTATGCATTGAATGTAGCAAAAGGTATTAGTTCCAATGAAGATCTTTCTTCTTACTCAGAGGCAGTTAGTTGTGATGATTCTGGCCACTGGATGATTGCTATGCAGGATAAGATAGAATCACTTCACAAGAATGGTAAATGGGATCTGGTGAGATTGCCTAAAGATAAAAAAAGCCATCCGTTACAAGTGGGTATTTAAAAAGAAAGAAGGAACATCGGGAGTTGAAGATTCTAGGTACAAAGCAAGACTAGTTTCTAAAGGCTACAGTCAGGTTCCAGGTGTTGACTTCACAAATGTGTTTTCTCCAGTTGTAAAGCATAGTTTGATTCGAGCCTTGCTTGGTATTGTGGCCATGCATAATCTTGAGCTTGAGCAGTTGAATGTCAAAACTGCATTCTTACAAGGAGAACTTAAGGTGGACATTTATATGCAGCAACCAGAGGGATTTGTAGTTTCAGGAAAGGAGGACTATATATGTTTGTTGAAAAAGTCTCTTTATGGCTTAAAACAGTCGCCCATACAGTGATATAAAAGGTTTGACTCTTTTATGACCTCTCATATATTTTGGAGGAGTAGTTATGATAGTTGTGTCTACTTTAAGGAAGTAAGTGATGGTTCATTCATGTATCTTCTCTTGTATGTTGATGATATGTTGATTGCAACAAAGGATATGAGAGAGATAATAAAAGTCAAAGCCCAGCTCAGCAAGGAGTTTAAGATCAAGGATCTAGGAGCAGTAAAGAAGATTCTTGGCATGGAAATTATGAGGGATAGAGAGAAGTGTGAGTTATACTTATGTCAAAAAAAGTATATTAAGAAAGTGCTTCATAGGTTCAATATGCAAAATTCCAAGCGTGTCAGTACTCCATTGGAAGCTCACTTCAAACTCTCGACCACTTTATCTCCAAAGACAGATGATGAGCGTGGTTATATTCTCGAGTTTCATACTCTAGTGTTGTCGGGTCTCTTATGTATGCGATGGTGTGTTCCTGACCAGATTTATCATATGTTGTCAGTGCAGTTAGCAAATATATAACAAATACTGGCAAAGAACATTGTAAATCAGTTTAGTGGATTTTTAGATACTTGCATGGATCTGTTGATGTTTGTTTGTTGTTTGGGCGAAATAGAGATAGAGCAATCAGGTATGTTGATTCTGATTTTGCAGAAGACCATGATAAAGAGATCTCTTACAGGATATGTTTTCACCATTGGTGGTTGTGCTATTAGTTGAAAAGCTACTTTATAGACTACGGTTGCTTTGTCAACTACTTAGGCAGAGTACATGGCTATTACAGAGACTTTCCAGGAAGCTATTTGGTTGAAGGGTCTATTTGGTAAACTTAGCAAAGACTTACAGATTACTACAGTCTTTTTCTATAGTCAGAGTACTATGTTCCTTGTGAAAGATCAGATGTTTCACGGGAGAACAAAGCACATCAATGTTCAGTATCATTTTGTGTGTGAAATTATTGCTTATAGTGATATTGTGGTAAGCAAGATCAGTACCAATGATAACCGTACTGATATGATGACCAAGACACTACTAAGTGCCAAGTTTGAGCATTTCTTAGACTTGGTTGGTGTTAGTTGTTAAGATGTGCCATTAGGGGCTTTTGTGGAATAGGTGGAGAGTTTTTCTTGAAATGGATTTGAGTTCTGAATTAGAATTTGTGTTAAGGTAGAGATTGTTAGAGTTGTGACCCATATTTTGTTGGTCCGGCCCTGAAAGTTTTGTGGTGCACCCCATGTTTATGATTTTCAATAGGGTCTGTGGTGGTAGAGTAGGGATCGGACCAATAGCCCAATCCCGGAGCCCACCACTGATTCGGATGTGGGTGCGGGGGAGAAGCTCCGTCGTATGGACCCTTATATTTTTGGGCCTAGGACTTATTTGTACACACATACTATTCTCAACATTGTACTCCTCTCCTTTCATAGTAAAAGTCCACTGCCCCTGCCCGTTGTTTTTCCCACAAGGATTCTATGTAAATCTGTATGTTGTTCTTGTTATTTTTTACTTGTGATTTGCTTATTCTATCCGAACCATAACAAAACCTACGCCTATGAGAGTAAGGATAGCCCCACATACCTTTTGATGGAGAAAAATCAAAGAATAACCTTAAGTGTGGAACCTACAAGCTTTAGAATTGAGAAAAACCTCCTTGGTGTTCTTGATAAATAGAGAATGAGTGTTTACGGGCTTTCAATTGGTCTTGGGATGATTTTAGGGTTATAGGACAGATTGGGGGAGTTATGGGGGGTTAAAGGGCCTTTTTGCCCTTGATTTAACGTGGGAAAACCATGTTTTAACGTATGGGAAAGGGGTTTTGCACCACGGACCCATTGCGGAGTAGGATCTTTGACTCGTAACCTCAAACGCGGAGCTCCAACCTTGCCTCGTGACCCCATCGCGCACCCTAGACAGTGTCTCACTAAAACATTCATAACTTTTGATTCAGAACTCGAATTGATGAACGGTCAGTTGCATTGGAAAGAGGACTAGAAGAGATTTAATTTGATATATAATCGATCACATAAATCCTTATATCCTATGAGTAATGGTCGTTGGAAGTTAACCCAAATAAAATCATATACCAAAATTTAATGGATAGGAAAGTGCTCAACTTAACTTTGAGCTAGGAGGCATTTATGAAGTATACTCTCCGAAGATGTTATACACTTATTTCTTTCTAGAAACCATTGGGTTCGGGTCTATATACATAGAAAATATGGTTTAACTTTAGTCCGAAAGTGTGGGGTGTTACACCTTGCTGAAAAAAATGAGACTTTGCTGGGAAAAAAGAGGGGTGGTCAAGCTTCTTTTTTATAAAAAAAAAATTTAGAAAATAATTTTAGGTGTAAAAGTTGAAAAAAAAAAAATAAAAAATACTTTTTAAACCTGGTTCACGCACCTCAAGAGTATGAAACACACTTTTTGTGCCTAGTAAAAATGAATTTTAAATAGTTCAATAGGTACAATGGTAAGTTGAGGGGTCCTAGTGAAATTTCAAACCAAGTTTAAGGATCTATCGATGACTTAAGTCTTTCTTTTTCCTTCAACAAGAATCTGGTAACTATTTCCATGTTAGATATTTCAATAGGCAACTCTTTGAACAAACTTTTATCATAAGTCATGTGGTTAGTGCAAACACTTTCAATCAACCAAAAGTTTGTTGCAACCTTATTTGCCAAAAAAAAAAGAAGATAGTCTTCATATTGGTGACATACACACCTCCTTTGTTGTTTTCAAACTTTATTTTACAAAGCACTGCTTCATAACAAGTGAGTTGCACTTCGTGTTTGGCCTTTTACAAGATCTAAATGGTGGATAACCTATTTTCTACAGCGCTGACAAGGTAGGTATTTTTTTACAATTTAAAAATTTTATCCCTACTTTGAGTTTTGTGGTTCAATGCGAAGGCTTCTTCAGCCATACCATCTTGCCTCATAAGTCTTCTTTGCTCATGTGTATGGGATGAATTTAACCACTCTACTAATGTAATCATGGACACATCTTTTTTGTTTTTCAAGATAGTTATGTATGCTTCATATCTTTCGGGAATTGTTACATGAATTTTTTCAATAACTCTCAAATCTTTAAAGTATCACCTTGTTGTTTGACTTTCAACTTCTTCACTTTTTTACTTGACCTTCAACTTCTTCACCTTGTTGCTTGACTTTTCATTTATTCTCCCTGTTCTTTAGGTGGGCTCCTACAATCACATCAAAAATAGAAAGAAAATTATTCCAAACAAAGATTATTATAAAGACAGATTCCATTTGCAGAAAAGTAAAGTTTCAATTAATAGAAATTAAATTTTTGCTCCTGCTTATCATCAGAGGACTTTTGTGAAGGTCACACCATAACTACTTGAAAAATCCAAATAAATAAATGCATCTTCTATGGGTTAATTGGAATGATTCGACTTGAAAGTGTATTTTCTAGGAGCCAAAGGGAATGACTTGACTAGAAAGTACATTTTCTAGGAATCAAGGGAAATGACTCAACTAGGAAGTACATCTTCTAGGAATCAAGGGGACTGACTCGACTAGGAAGTAAATCTTCTAGGGATCAAGGGGAATGACTCGACTAGGAAGTGCATCTTCTAGGAATCAAAGGGGATGACTCGAACAGGAAGTACATCTTCTAGGAATTAAAGGGAATGACTCGACTAAAAGGTATGTCTTATAGGAATCAAGGGAAATGACTCGACTAAAAGCTACGTCTTATAGAAATCAAGGGGAATGACTCAACTAAAAGGTACGTCTTATAGGAATCAAGGGAAACAACTCGACTAAAAGGTACGTCTTATAGGAATTAGGGGGAACAACTCGACTAAAAGGTACGTCTTATAGGAATTAAGAGAAATGACTTGACTAAAAGGTACGTCTGATAGGAATCAAGGGGAATGACTTGACTAAAAGGTACGTCTTCTAGGAGTCAAAGGGAATGACTCGACTAGAAAGTACATCTTCTAGAAATCAAAGGGAATGACTCGACCAGAAGGTACTTCTTCTAATAATCAAGGAGAATGACTCAACTAGAAGGTACGTCTTCTAGGAGTGAAGGTTTAATTTAATAAGTGCATTACCTAGCAAATGAAAACTAAAATCCCTGGACAAGAAAGTGTCTCCAAGGGATATAGGATGATGAATTTTTACCATGATTTGATTATCAAACCTGTGCAACAATATAGCTTCCTGAATTTGTAAAAGTGAGGCACTGCAACCTTTGATATTTATGCTCTGAGTCCTTGCTTTGAAGGTAATACATTTCTTGTTTCATCAAAGAAAACTTGTGTGTTTAAAACATGGTGACTGGTTTG